>NC_057801.1:493174345-493176186 GCF_018294505.1 Triticum aestivum | reverse complement strand
GGCCCAATGCAGGGGAACGCGATGGCGGGGAGGTGACGCGTCGGGGTCAAGGAGGCGAGCTGACGCGGAGAGGTTCCGGCGAGCGGCGTCCGTCGGCGAGGTCGGGGCGGGGAGGCCCTTCCGGATCCAGGAACGAGAGGAGGAGGGGGCGCGAGGAGGACGGCGACGGGGCAGCGCCAACCGGCGTCGGCGAGGTAGCTGTAACGCCCCAAGACCGATGCTTCAGAAGACTTCCATATTTTCGTGATCATCGTGTGTTTCTTTCATGCTTGCTCTTTTATTTTTGCATTGCATCATGTCATCATGCCAGCATGTCATTTAAATTTTAAAACCTCAACTACATAAATTGCATAGATCATTGATCTATTTAAATCGAGGGAATTCATATGGTGACTTCTCTTTATAATAGTTACCCTCCCAATATTATTAGGGAGCTATGATAAATATTCCATTCTTTAGGAATAAACCATAACACACTTACAGTTTAAGTTCCATGCATTTTCTACCTCAATTCCTTGTCTCAAACTTTGCCAACAATTCTTATCTCATTTATCGAGGCTCCTCCTAAATTCTCAACATTTTTTTGACCTACTGAATACCCACTTCTTTCTCTCACTAATTTGAATTAAATTCAAATGAGTTTGAATTCAACTTCACGCCCATGCTCACTTTCTATTTTTCTTGGAACAAGCGCATTTATGCGAGTCCGGGAAAATAATCCCCATGCCCAAAATTCTATTTCTACCTTCCTTTCTTCTCCTTTCCTTCCTTGATTTATTTTCTATTTTCGGGAAATAAAGAAGTAGGGAGAGAGAGAACCAGGCTTTTTCTCCAGCTCCACCCACATGGCCCACGGCTCCTCCGCCGGCCTCCCTATGCCCACCTAGGCCCATCCCACCTAAACCCTTCCTAAACCCTAGGCCCCGACCCTCTCCATCGATCTCCCCCTCTCGTTCCCGTGCCGCCGCCACACGCACACGCATCGCACCAGGGAGAGGATCCCCACGCTCCTCCCTCCTCTCGCTCGCTCCCTTATCCCGCACCTACACCTCGTCCTCGTGGACCCGCGCCTCCCCGTCGCCCTTGCTCGAGCTTCGCAGCCATGGCGCCGCCACCACCATCTCCAGCCGCTCCCCTGCAGCTCCTCCTCCGCCTCGTCCTCATGTCCGGCCTCGTCCTCGACCCGTCGTCCGCCTCCTCCATCGACCGTCCCGGCCAACAGAGCTCTTGACGGCTGAAGCCCGGCCGCGTCGCAGCCTCTGCTGCCGGTGATCTCGACTTCCCCAAGCCCCGCCACCGGCCTGCTACCTCGCCTCCCCAACCCGAGCTGGCCCGGACCCGGCCATCTTCGACACCTTGGGTCGCTGGCCATGGACGCCTCTGCTCCATCGCCGGACGGCTGCTTCTCCACGCGCCTTTGTTCGTCGTCGTTGTCACCACAAGCCCGGTGACCGCTTCCTGCCGCTGACCACCACCATCGCCTCCTTGCTGCTGCCTTGCTTCTGCATCGTTCGCAAGTCCCGCTGGAGGCCACACGCGAGCCCGCGTTGACTTCCCTTGCTCCACCACCATCAACGCCCGGCAACACCTCCTCTGTCCGTGACTCGTGCTGCTGCTGCTCGCCTTGCCGCTGCCAAGGCCTCTCACTTGTAGCCCCTCGCCAAGCATGCTACGTGATGCTGCCCCTTTTTGTTGTTGCCAAGGCCACTGAATCCACGGACACAAGACCGCCTCGGTGGATTCCTTTCGACAAGTACCACGACGACCGTCGAGACCGCCAAGTTCCACTACCGATGAACGTTTTGGAATCACCAAGTCAGGGCATCTCCAGCCGTTGCCCC
>NC_057801.1:493035866-493174207 GCF_018294505.1 Triticum aestivum | reverse complement strand
AAAAATCGCCCCCTGGGGGCGAGCCGGCGAGACACTCGGCGCTGGGGGCGGTTTTTCGCCCAGTCGCCGCCCCCAGCTCGCCCCCAGGCGCCGAAATTGGCCCACTTTGCAGCCCAATTTCGGCGAATAAACGGCCCATATGGGCGAGAATAGGTCCATATTCGGCGTGGTTTCGCCCTGTCTCGGCGTTCAATTATCAACATAATTATTCCTTATCACATATTTCATCACAGAAAAATCAAATACTTGAACAAAATAGTACAACAACAAATAGTTCAATACAAATTATATAGTTCAACAAATAAAAACTCGTATTTCATCACGCGGCGTCCCCCTTGAGCCTCCATAGGTGCTCAATCAGATCTCTCTGTAGTTGATGATGCACCTGTGGGTCTTGGATCTTTTGACGCATACTGAGATAGGCAGTCCAAGTTGCCGGTAGCTGGTGATCAACTTCGGCTAGAGGACCCTGCCTGTAGTATGGTTCAGTGTCAAACACTGGGTCTTCTTGCTCGCTCTCGATGATCATGTTGTGCAAGATGACACAGCAAGTCATGATCTCCCACATTTGATCTTTCGACCAGGTCTGAGCGGGGTACCGAACAACAGCAAATCAAGATTGGACCACACCAAATGCCCGCTCGACATCCTTCCTGCAAGCCTCCTGAACCTTCGCAAACCAGGCGTTCTTGCCTCCTGGCACAGGGTTTGAGATCGTCTTCACAAATGTCGACCATCTCGGATAGATGCCGTCAGCTAGATAGTACCCCTTGTTGTATTGGTGCCCATTGATCTCGAAGTTCACCGGAGGATAATGGCCCTCAATGAGCTTGGCAAAAACAGGAGAGCACTGCAACACGTTGATGTCATTGTGAGTTCCTGGCATACCAAAGAAGGAGTGCCAAATCCAGAGGTCCTGTGTGGCTACCGCCTCAAGCACCACACTGCAACCACCTTTGGCGCCTTTGTACATCCCCTGCCAACCAAATGGGCAGTTCTTCCATTTCCAATGCATGCAGTCGATGCTTCCAAGCATCCCAGGAAATCCTCTTGCTGCATTCTGGGCTAGGATCCGAGCAGTGTCTTCCGCATTGGGTGCTCTCAAGTATTGTGGCCCAAACACTGCCACCACTGCCCGATGGAACTTGTAGAAACACTCTATGCTGGTGGACTCAGCCATGCGCCCATAGTCGTCGAGTGAATCACTAGGAGCTCCATATGCAAGCATCCTCATCGCTGTCGTGCACTTCTGGATGGAGGTGAATCCAAGAGCGCCAGTGCAATCCATCTTTCACTTGAAGTAGTTGTCGAACTCCCGGATGGAATTCACAATCCTGAGGAAGAGCTTTCGGCTCATCCGATAACGGCGCCGAAATGTTCTCTCGCCATGAAGTGGAGCATCGGCGAAGTAGTCGGAGTAGAGCATGCAGTAGCCTTGCAGACGATGCCGGTTCTTTGCTTTCACGCGCCCCGACGCCGAGCCACCTCGACGCAGCTTTTCACTGCTCGCCAGCAGCTGGGCAAGGGCGTCGAGCACCATCAGATGCTCTTCTTCCTGGACGTCGGCCGCGGCTTCCTCCTCCAGCAGCGCGGCGAGCTCTTCCTCCTCATCGGAGTCCATCGCCGAGTCAGTCAAAACGCCGAACACCTTGCGCTCGTGGGCGTGTACCCGTCGTTAAACCGCGCCTCCGCGGCCGGAAACGGCGGCCGGCAGCGCCTAGTGCTGCGGGGAGGGGCTGCCGCGGCGAAGCGCTGCTATTTTCCGGCGGGGAATGGCTATCTAGGCGGAGTAGGCCGGCGACCGTCGCCGGGATACAACTAGTGGTGGCCGAGGGCGCGGGGGCTGCGAGGCGAGTCGGGGGAAGAAAAACTTGACTTTTCCCCTGTTGGTGTGGGCCAGGCGCGCTTTTCACTAGCGCCGGAGCCCCCAACGGCTCCCCAGCGCGCCGGGTTCGGCCTGTGACCGCCGGGCGGAAAAAAGGCCCGAACCGGCGATTTTTGGCGTCCTGGGGGCGCGACTGGGCCGTTTTTTCGGCGCCGGCACGAAAAAATCGCCTGGGGAGGCCTTCTTGGGGGCGCGGCTGGAGATGCCCTCAGATACAACGCGAAGACCATGTACAACTACTGACACCCGTGGATTTCACCAAGTACCTCTACCGACGACCTGAACATCTACGTAACGTGTACAACTACCGTCGTCGTGTACCACTACTTCCACTACCGTCGTGAGAACGACTACTTCCACTACCGTCGCCACGTGAACAACTACTTCCCACGACGACACGTGAATGACTACTTCCCTTGACGATTTTGAACCGCCCTGAAATGCACGCTTCAAAGGTATAACCAACGAGACGACCGCCCATGTACGAATGCATGTTGTATGAGATGCCCGTGTTTGCACCGTGTCTGATTTGTCACTCTTTTGCCATGCCACCGACACGTGGGAACCCGGTATCTGGGATCACCTCACCATCTTTTGCATGTTCTGCACATCCACACTTTTGTTCGCACTGACATCTTGATGAGTTGTTGGATCATCAAAATGTTGCCGTGGCACCATTTCTGTTTCGCCGCCGTGGCACCCTTTTTGTTCCGCCATGGTGACAAATGCTTCATAACATGCTCATGTCAACATTTTCATAAAATTGCATATAACTTGTATATGTCATCTGCATCATGATAACAACATTTAAATGCTTAAAATTGTTGTTGGATTACATTGCTAATTGACATGTGGGGATTTATCGGGATTGTTGTTTCTTGTTGTCCTGGCCTCATTTAAACTTGCCTAAATAGTTAGTTTACTTATGTTTCACCTCTTGCCATGTTTTATAACAACATGTAATATTGTTGTGTTCCTAAACGAGAGAGAACTAAATAATTGATGTGGTGTTTCGTTAATATGCAACTCGTTGCATATTGAGCTCCACTTAACTTGTAGTGTTGTATGTGCATATTGCCATGCCATGCCTCTTTAAACCGGACATGCATCATACTTGTTTGTCATCATGACATGGTTATGCTTGTGTGTTTACCATGTTGTTTGCTTCTTTCCGGTTTGCTTCTCTCTTTAGCTTCGGTTTCGTTCCGGAGTTGTGAGGATTCGTTCGACTACGTCCGTTTGTCTTCCTCATGGACTCGTTCTTCTTCCTTGCGGGATCTCAGGCAAGATGACCATTACCCTCGATATCACTTCTATCTTTGCTTGCTAGTTGCTTCGTTCTATCGCTATGCTGCGCTACCTATCACTTGTTTACCAAGCCTCCCAAATTGCCATGCCAGCCTCTAACCTTTTTCACCCTTCCTAGCAAACCGTTGCTTGGCTATGTTACCGCTTTGCTCAACCCCTCTTATAGCATTGTTAGTTGTAGGTGAAGTTGAAGATTGCTCCATGATGGACAGGATTATGTTGGGATATCACAATATCTCTTATTTAATTAATGCATCTATATACTTGGTAAAGGGTGGAAGGCTCGGCCTTATGCCTGGTGTTTTGTTCCACTCTTGCCGCCCTAGTTTCCGTCATACCGGTGTTATGTTCCTTGATTTTGCGTTCCTTACGCGGTTGGGTGATTTATGGGACCCCCTTGACAGTTCGCTTTGAATAAAACTCCTCCAGCAAGGCCCAACCTTGGTTTTAACATTTGCCACCTAAGCCTTTTCCCCTTGGGTTCTGCAGACTCAAGGGTCATCATTATTTTACCCCTCCCCCCCCCTCGGGCCAGTGCTCGTCATGAGTGTTGGTCCAACCTGTCAGCCGCCGGTGGTCACCAGGGGCAACTCTGGGCTGGCCTACCGGAAGTTTGGACAATCCGGTGTGCCCTGAGAACGAGATATGTGCAGCTCCTATCAGGATTTGTCGGCACATTCGGGCGGCTTTGCTGGTCTTGTTTTACCATTATCGAAATGTCTTATAAACCGGGATTCCGAGACTGATCGGGTCTTCCTGGGAGAAGGAATATCCTTCGTTGACCGTGAGAGCTTGTGATGGGCTAAGTTGGGACACCCCTGCAGGGTATAAACTTTCGAGAGCCATGCCCGTGGTTATGTGGCAGATGGGAATTTGTTAATATCCGGTTGTAGAGAACTTGACACTTGACTTAATTAAAATGCATCAACCGCGTGTGTAGCCGTGATAGTCTCTTTTCGGCAGAGTCCGGGAAGTGAACACGGTTTTGGTGTTATGATTGTGCGTAAGCAGTTTCAGGATCACTTCTACCTTCACGACCATTATGTTGCTTCTCTTCTCGCTCTTATTTGCGTATGTTAGCCACCATATTTGCTTAGTGCTTGCTGCAGATCCACCTCTTTACCCTTTTCCTACCCATAAGCTTAAATAGTCTTGATCTTGCAGGTTTTGAGATTGCTGAGTCCTCGTGACTCACCAGATACTATCACAATAGTTGCAGGTGCCGATGATACCAGTGCAGGTGCAACAACCGAGCTTAGATGGGAGCTCAACGAAGATCTTGGTCGTTGCTACGTTTCGTTTCATGTTGATCAGTAGTGGAGCTCAGTTGGGACGATCGGGGATCTAGCAGTTGGGTTATCTTCTTTTCTTTTGGCTTCGTCCGTAGTCGGACTATGTGTGTACTCTGAATGATGTATGATTTATTTAAGTACTTGTGTGAAGTGGTGATTGTAAGCCAACTCTTTATCCCAGTCTTGTTCATTACATGGGATTGTGTGAAGATGACCCTTCTTGCGACAAAACCACCATGCAGTTATGCCTCTAAGTCGTTCTTCGACACGTGGGAGATATAGTCGCATCGTGGGTGTTACAGTAGCGCCGACGTGGTGGCACCGGGAAGGGCGGCGGCGGGGTTGCGCGATCGGACGATCTCCTCGATCCCGATTGGGAGGAATAGAGGAGGGGTGGGGAGTGGGGGATCGAGGGGAGTGGGGAGGGAGTTGTCCAGATATTTTAGGGCGTGGGAGGATAAGGGAGAGGGAGAGGTGGGTTGGCCTGGTGGCATGGATGCCCAATTGGGATGGGCAGCTCGGCCACGGTTGGCCCAGTGAGGGGGGGTTGTTTTTCTTTTCTTTAATAACAGAAGTTGTCTAGAATTAATTAGGGCTGCAAAAACACTTTTGATCAATGTGGAACTGGGCCACATAAATACTTTGCGAATTTTGAAACTGCCACAAAATGTTTCAAGGCATTTGGAAGTGACTAGGTATTTTTAGAAATTAAATAAGGAAAGATAAAAGTTGCTGGACCACCAAAATAGAATCCAGGGGCATTCTGGGAACTCAAAAGAGGTTGGTCCCAACATGACAAGTAACCAAGGATTATTTGCCACACTTTGAACATTTTAGTTTTCATGCTTGACAAACTTGGATTTTTGACTTTAAATTTGAATTTGAATCCGGACCTTGATTTGGATCAAGTGGTGATTATCAAAAGTAATGTGATGACGTGGCACCATTAACAGGGGTTTACTGTAGCTTAATTATCCGGGCATCACAGCCCATGCGCCTAGGGTTGGGGCGGGGAGACCCTAAAGGGGGGCGCCCCCCTTGGCTTGGGGGGCAAGCCTCCCCCCTTGGTCGCCGCCCCCCCTCTAGATCCATCTGGAGGGGGCCGACCCCCCTCTCCCTTGCCCATATAAATAGAGGGAAGGTGGAAGGGCTGCCGCACCCTTCCCCTGGCGCAGCCCTCTCCCTCCCCAACACCTCCTCCTCCATAGTAGTGCTTCACGAAGCCCTGCCGGAGAACTGCAAGCTCCTCCACTACGCTGTCATGCTGCCGGAGCTCTCCCTCAACCTCTCCTCTCCCCTTGCTGGATCAAGAAGGAGGATACATCCCCGGGCTGTACGTGTGGTTAACACGGAGGCGTCGTCCATTCGGCGTTAGATCGGATCTTACGCGATTTGAATCGCCGCGAGTACGACTCCCTCATCCGCGTTCTAGGTACCCTTCTTCTTAGTGATCTTCAAAGGTATGAAGATGCTCATCCCCTCTCTATCTTGTTGCTAGAATCTCCTAGATGGATCTTGGTGATGCGTAGAAATTTTTGAATTATTGCTATGTTCCCCAATAGTGGCATCATCGTTAGGTCTATTGTGTAGATTCTGTGCACGAGTAGAACACAAGTAGTTGTGGTCGTTGGTTTGTTCAATTTGCTTACCGTTACTAGTCCTATCTTGTTTCGGCGGTATTGTGTGATGAAGCGGCCCGAACCGACCTTACACGTACGCTTACGTGAGACAGGTTCCACCGACTGACATGCACTTGTTGCATAAGGTGGCTAGCGGGTGACAGTCTCTCCCACTTTAGTCGGATCGGATTCGATGAAAAGGGTCCTTATGAAGGTTAAATAGGAATTGGCATACCACCGTTGTGGCTTTTGCGTAGGTAAGAAATGTTCTTGCTAGAAACCCACAGCAGCCACGTAAAACATGCAACAACAATTAGAGGACGTCTAACTTGTTTTTGCAGGGTATGCTATGTGATGTGATATGGCCAAAAGAATGTGATGAATGATATATGTGATGTATGAGATTGCTCATGTTCTTGATGACTGAGAATGAACTTTGCTAGTTTTCAAGAAAGTTTATGGTCTATGCTTTAACATGTGAATTGCTTGTTACTTTATCGTGAGAAGTTTTATGAGATGAACTACTGTTATGACATATTATCATGCTAGAAAAGGTGATTGAAATTATCATTGATCAAACTTGTGCACCTTCTAGCATTCACACTTCATAAATTCTTTTTTATCATTTACCTACTCGAGGACGAGCAGGAATTTAGCTTGGGGATGCTGATACGTCTCCAACGTATCTATAATTTATGAAGCATTCATGCTATTTTATTATCTGTTTTGAATGATTACAGGCTTTATTATACACTTCTATATTACTTTTGGGACTAACCTATTAACCGGAGGCCCAGCCCATATTGTTGTTTTATTGCTTGTTTCATTATTTCGAAGAATAGGAATATCAAACGGAGTCCAAACGGAATGAAACCTTCGGCAGCGTGATTTTTTGGAAGAATATGATCCTGGAGACTTGGAGTTCACGTCAGAAGATCAAGGACTCCACGAGATAGGAGGGCGCCCCCCTATAGATACTTGAGGTGACAATGGAGTATCTAGGTGACATTAGGGTTTTGGTTGATTTGTGTCTTAAGGTTTTATTCTAGTACGAACTCTTGAATAGATTGATCCGAAAGAATAACTTTGAGGTGGTTTCGTACACTACCATAATCTCATCGTTTGTTCTCCGCTATTATTGGCTTTGGAGTGATTCTTTGTTACATGTTGAGGGATTGTTATATGATCTATCTATGTTATTATTGTTGAGAGAACTTGCACTAGTGAAAGTATGAACCCTATGCCTTATTTTCTACCATTGCAACACCATTTACGCTCACTTTTATCATTAGTTACCTTGCTGTTTTTATATTTTCAGATTACAAAAACCTATATCTACTATCTATTTTACACTTGTATCTTCATCAATTCGCCGAACTAGTGCACCTATAAAATTTACCATTGTATTGGGTGTGTTGGGGACACAAGAGACTCTTTGTTATTTGTTTGCAGGGTTGCTTGAGAGAGACCATCTTCATCCTACGCCTCCCATGGATTGATAAACCTTAGGTCATCCACTTGAGGGAAATTTTCTACTATCCTACAAACCTGTGCACTTGCAGGCCCAACAACGTCTACAAGAAGAAGGTTTTGTAGTAGACATCAAGCTCTTTTCTAGCGCCGTTGCCGGGGAGGCTAGGTAAGCGGCACTCACTCACACCCCGTCAACTAAGCTCTTTTCTGGCGCCGTTGCCGGGGAGGTGAGTGCTTGAAGTTATATCTTTAGATCTTGCAATCGAATCTTTTTGTTTCTTGTTTTATCACTAGTTTAGTTTATAAAAGAATACTACAAAAAAATGGAGTTAAGTTTATCTCATACGCTTCGTCTTTTTAATATCTTTCGTGAGTATGGTGGAAAGGAAAATTGTGCTCAAGTGCTAGAAGAAGAAATCTATAAAATGCTTGATACTAAATCTTTGTATGACGAGCATGATCGCAATGTTTTTAGTATGAATTCCTTAAATATCAATGATGCTAATGATATGCAAAGCCACAAGCTTGGGGAAGCTATGTTTGATGAATATGATATATTTTCTCCCCCAAGCTTTGATGAGCAAATTTATTTTGATGATAGCATGCCTCCTATTTATGATGATTATATTGATGAAAGTGGGTTTGGAAGAGTGTCAACTTTAGGAAGTAGTGATCTCACTATTTTGGAGGATGTTGAATCTTATTGTGATGAACATGAAAGTGGATTTGAAAGAGTGTCAACTTTATTTAGTGATGATTCCACTATTTCGGAAGAGGTTCCAATTGATTATGAGAACAAAGTTGCAATCTATGATGATTATTGTGATGACTTGTATGCTATTAGGAATAATGATAACCATGAAACTTGTCATCATGATTTTAGTTTTCAATTGGATTATGCCTCACATGATAATTATTTTGTTGAGTTTGCTCCCATTACTATTCATGAGAAGAATTTTGCTTATGTGGAGAGTAGAAGATTTTCTATGCTTGTAGATCATGAAAAGAATGCTTTAGGTGCTGGTTATATTGTTGAATTCATTCATGATGCTACTGAAAATTATTATGGGGGAGGAACATATGCTTGTAGGAATTGCAATAATATCAAGTTTCCTCTCTATGTGCTTAAAGTTTTGAAGTTATGCTTGTTTTGCCTTCCTATGCTTGTTGATTATTGTTCCCATAAGTTGTTTGCTCACAAAATCCCTATGCATAGGAAGTGGGTTAGGCATAAATGTGCTAGTCATATGCTTCATGATGCTCCCGTTATGTTTCAATTCTTATCTTTTATGTGAGCATCATTGTCATCATCATGCCTAGCTAGAAAGGCATTAAAGAAAAGCGCTTGTTGGGAGACAACCCAATATTTATCCTTACTATTTTTGTGTGTCCACATGATTATGCTACTGTAGTAATCATATTTTATAGCTTTCGTTTCAATAAAGTGCCAAGTAAGACCTTTAGGATAGCTTACAGTGATAGTTGGGTTGATCCTGCTGAAAATCAGAAACTTTTGCACCCAGTAAATTAGTTTTGTTAATTCACAAAAACATGTTTCTGATCTGATTATTTTTGCTCTGGATTGGTAGACCAATTTCTTAGGACTTCCTAATTTGGTAGGAGTTTTGGAATTCCAGAAGTATACGTTTGATACAGATTACTACAGACTGTTCTGTTTTTGACAGATTCTGTTTTCTATGTGTTGTTTGCTTATTTTGATGAATCTATGAGTAGTATTAAGTGGTATGAACCATAGATAAGTCGGAATAAAGTAGATATTACACCATTATGAATTTGGAATGAGTTCATTACAGTACCTAAGTGGTGGTTTTATTTTCTTATACTAACGGAGCTTCCGAGTTTTCTGCTGAGTTTTGTGTTGTGTAGTTTTCAAGTTTTGGGTAAAGATTCGATGGACTATGGAATAAGGAGTGGCAAGAGCCTAAGCTTGGGGATTCCCAAGGCAGCCCAAGGTAATATTCAAGGACAACCAAAAGCCTAAGCTTGGGGATGCCCCGGATGGCATCTCCTCTTTCGTCTTCGTTCATCGGTAACTTTACTTGGAGCTATATTTTTATTTGCCACATGATATGTGTTTTGCTTGGAGCATCATTTTCTTTTGTTAGTATTTGCTTTCTGTTATTTAGAATAATGTTTTGCATCTTTAGTTTCAACAAAAATGTCAAGGATAGCCTTTACCATGCTTATTTTGCTAGTATACATGTTGCTGTTTGAAAACAGAAAGTTTACCGCTGTTGCAAAAATTCCCTAGAAAAGTCAGAGAATGGTATAATGTTAAAACTTTTTGCATAATGAGATCTGATAAATTTACTACAGTGGGAAGTTTTTCTCATAATTTTTGGTGTTAGGGAAGTATGGATACTCTTGCATTCTTTACAGACTGTACTGTTTTGGCAGATTGCTGTTATGGTTGCATTATTTGCATATGTCTGCTTGTTTAATGATTCTATTCGATGAGTATTAAATATGCAGAGGCATTTAGTATGCAATGTTTAATAATAATTTTAATGATTTGTTACAGTAGAAAATGATAAGGTTTTGTATTGGTTTATACTAACCTATCTCACGAGTTCTTGTTGAGTTTGGTGTGGATGAAGCTTTTGATAAAAAGAGAAACCATGATATGAGAGGAATTAAGGAGACACAAAAGTTCAAGCTTGTGGATGCCCAAGGCACCCCAAGATAATATTCCAAGAAGTCTCAAGCATCTAATCTTGGGGATGCCCAGGTAGGCATCCCACCTTTCTTCTTCAACGACTATCGGTTAGTATCGGTTGAACCCAAGTTTTTGCTTCTTCACATGAGTTGTGCTATCCTTGCAATGTCATTTTATTTTGTTTTTATTGCTGCTTGATTAGAATACCAAGATCTGAAATTCTTAAATGAGAGAGAGTCTTCAGATAGTTACATAATTATTTAGCTACAAATTGTTCTTCACTTATATCTTTTTGGAGTAGTTTTTCATTTACTCATGTGCTTCACTTATATCCTATGAGTAAATTGTTGAATGAGTTGATTGTCATAAATCTGAATTTGTATATGTCTTATTTGCTTATACCATGGGGAGTAATGACTTCACATCTAAGAAGTAGAGGTTGTAATTTTATTGAAGGTTAGCAAGCATTGTATTGGTCATTTGAACAATTCATGAAAGAATATTGAAGGAAGAGAGATTTCACATATAAATATACTATTGTAGACATCTTTTATAATTGGGAGCACTCATTTAGTATGACATGCTAAAGAGTTGATGTTGGACAAGCAAGACAATGTAATGGGTTATGTTTTCCGACATCTCAGTTAAAGTATATTGTCCTGGATCATTCAAACATGTTGAGTTTGCCTTTCCCCCTCATGCTAGCCAAAATTCCTTGCACTAAGTAGAGATACTACTTGTGCTTCCAAATATCCTTAAACCCAGTTTTGCCATGAGAGTCCACCATACCTACCTATGGATTGAGTAGGATCCTTCAAGTAAGTTATCATCGGTGCAAGCAATAAAAATTGCTCTCTAAATATGTATGATCTTTTGGTGTGAAGAAAATAGCTTTATACAATCTCTTGTTATGGAAGCAATAAAAGCGACGGACTGCATAATAAAGGTCCATATACAAGTGGCAATATAAAGTGACATTCTTTCGCATTAAGATTTTGTGCATCCAACCCTAAAAGCGCATGACAACCTCTGCTTCCCTCTGCGAAGGGCCTATCTTTTACTTTATGTCTTTACTTTTATACAAGAGTCAAGGTGATCTTCACCTTTCCCTTTTTCATTTTATCTTTTGGCAAGCACCTCGTGTTGGGAAGATCCTGATATATATATCCAATTGGATGTAAGTTAGCATGAACTATTATTGTTGACATCACCCAAAGGTGAATACATTGGGAGGCATCACTATAAGCCCCTATCTTTCTCAGTGTCCGATTGAAACTCCATAACCATTAGTATCGCATGAGTGTTAGCAATTGTAGAACACTATATGATAGTTGAGTATGTGGAGTTTGCTATTCCTGAAAATAAGATGAATTGAAATTGTTTGATGACTCAGAATGAACTTTGCTAGTTTTCAAGAAAGTTTATGGTCTATGCTTTAACATGTGAATTGCTTGTTACTTTATCGTGAGAAGTTTTATGAGATGAACTACTGTTATGACATATTATCATGCTAGAAAAGGTGATTGAAATTATCATTGATCAAACTTGTGCACCTTCTAGCATTCACACTTCATAAATTCTTTTTTATCATTTACCTACTCAAGGACAAACAAGAATTAAGCTTGGGGATGCTGATACGTCTCCAACGTATCTATAATTTATGAAGCATTCACGCTATTTTATTATCTGTTTTGAATGATTACGGGCTTTATTATACACTTTTATATTACTTTTGGGACTAACCTATTAACCGGAGGCCCAGCCCATATTGTTGTTTTATTGCCTGTTTCAGTATTTCGAAGAAAAGGAATATCAAACGGAGTCCAAACGGAATGAAACCTTCAGCAGCGTGATTTTTTGGAAGAATATGATCCTGGAGACTTGGAGTTCACGTCAGAAGATCCTCGAGGACTCCACGAGATAGGAGGGCGCCCCCCCATAGGGCGTGCCCCCTGTCTTGTGGGCCCCTCGAGCACCTCCCGACCGACTTCTTTCGCCTATATAAGCCTACGTACCCTAAAAACATTGAATATCAAGATAGATCGGGAGTTCCGCGGCCGCAAGCCTCTGTAGCCACCAAAAACCTCTTGGGAGTCCGTTCCGGCACCCTGTCGGAGGGGGAACCCATCACTGGTGGCCATCTTCATCATCCAGGCGCTATCCATGACGAGGAGGGAGTAGTTCACCCTCAGGGCTGAGGGTATGTACCAGTAGCTCTGTGTTTGATCTCTCTCTCTCTCGTGTTCTCTCTATGGCACAATCTTGATGTATCGCAAGCTTTGCTATTATAGTTGTATCTTATGATGTTTCTCCCCCCCCCCTCTACTCTCTTGTTATGAATTGAGTTTCCCTCTTGAAGTTATCTTATCGGATTGAGTCTTTATTTGAGAACACTTGATGTATGTCTTGCCGTGTTAATCTGTGGTGACAATGGGATATCACGTGCCACTTGATGTATGTTTTGGTGACCAAGTTGCGGGTTCCGCCCATGAACCTATGCATAGGGGTTGGCACACGTTTTCTTGACTCTCCGGTAGAAACTTTGGGGCACTCTTTGAAGTACTTTGTGTTGGTTGGGTGACTCTGAGATTGTGTGATGCATATCGTATAATCATGCCCACGGATACTTGAGGTGACAATGGAGTATCTAGGTGACATTAGGGTTTTGGTTGATTTGTGTCTTAAGGTGTTATTCTAGTACGAACTCTTGAATAGATTGATCCGAAAGAATAACTTTGAGGTGGTTTCGTACACTACCATAATCTCATCGTTTGTTCTCCGCTATTATTGGCTTTGGAGTGACTCTTTGTTGCATGTTGAGGGATTGTTATATGATCTATCTATGTTATTATTGTTGAGAGAACTTGCACTAGTGAAAGTATGAACCCTATGCCTTATTTCCTACCATTGCAACACCGTTTACGCTCACTTTTATCATTAGTTACCTTGCTGTTTTTATATTTTCAGATTACAAAAACCTATATCTACTATCTATTTTACACTTGTATCTTCATCTCTTCGCCGAACTAGTGCACCTATACAATTTACCATTGTATTGGGTGTGTTGGGGACACGAGAGACGCTTTGTTATTTGGTTGCAGGGTTGCTTGAGAGAGACCATCTCATCCTATGCCTCCCACGGATTGATAAACCTTCGGTCATCCACTTGAGGGAAATTTTCTACTGTCCTACAAACCTGTGCACTTGCAGGCCCAACAACGTCTACAAAAATTTGGTTGTGTAGTAGACATCGTCATGCCGGTGACGAAGGTGATCATGCCGCGCCTCAAAGATGAAGATCAAAGGCGCAAAATTATATTGGCCATATCATGTCACTTTATGATTTGCATGTGATGTTTGTCATGTTATATCTTATTTGCTTAGAACGACGGTAGCATAAATAAGATGATCCCTCATAAAAAAATTCAAGAAAGTGTTCCCCCTAACTGTGCACCATTGTGAAAGTTCGTTGTTTCGAAGCACCACGTGATGATCGGATGTGATAGATTCTAACATTCGCACACAACGGGTGTAAGCCAGATTTACACATGCAAAACACTTAGGTTGACTTGACGAGCCTAGCATGTACAGACATGGCCTTGGAACACAAGAGACCGAAAGGTCGAACATGAGTCGTATAGTAGATATGATCAACATGAAGATGTTCACCGATGATGACTAGTCCGTCTCACGTGATGATCGGACACGGCCTAGTTGACTCGGATCATGTATCACTTAGAGGACTAGAGGGATGTCTATCTGAGTGGGAGTTCATTAAATAATTTGATTAGATGAACTTAATTATCATGAACATAGTCTAAAATATCTTTGCAATATGTCTTGTAGATCAAATGGCCCACGCTAATGTCTCCCTCAACTTCAACCGTTCCTAGAGAAAACCAAGCTAAAAGACGATGCTAGCAACTATACGGACTGGGTCCAGAACTTGAGGATCATCCACATAGCTGCCAAGAAAGCATATGTGTCCTAGAAGCACCGCTAGGTGAAGCACCCATTTTCCCAGCAACTCAAGATGTTATGAACGCCTGGCAGTCGCGTAGTGATGATTACTCCCTGGTTCAGTGCGGCATGCTTTATAGCTTAGAACCGGAGCTCCAAAAGCGTTTTGAGCAGCATGGAGCATATGAGATGTTCCAAGAGCTGAAAATGGTTTTCCAAGCTCATGCTCGGGTCGAGAGATATGACGTCTCCGACAAGTTCTACAGTTGTAAGATGGAGGAAAACAGTTCTGTCAGTGAGCATATACTCACTATGTCTGGGTTACACAACCATTTGTCTCAGTTGGGAGCTAATCTCCCAGATGACTCGGTCATTGACAGGATCCTCCAGTCGCTCCCACCTAGCTACAAGAGCTTTGTGATGAATTACAATATGTAAGGGATGGAGAAGTCCATTCCTGAGCTATATTCAATGCTGAAATCAGCGGAGGTGGAAATCAAGAAGGAACATCAAGTGTTGATGGTGAATAAGACCACTATTTTCAAGAAAGGCAAGGGTAAAAAGAACTTCAAAAAGGACAGCAAGGGAGTTGCCGCGGCCGGTAAATCAGTTGCCGGGAAGAAGACAAACAATGGACCCAACCCCGAGACTCAGTGCTTTTATTGCAAGGGAAATGGTCATTGGAAGTGGAACTGCCCCAAGTACTTAGCGGACAAGAAGGCCGGCAACACCAAAGGTATATGTGATATACATGTTATTGATGTGTACCTTACCAGTACTCGTAGTAGCTCATGGGTATTTGATACTGATGCGGTTGCTCATATTTGTAACTCAAAACAGGAGCTGCGGAATAAGCGGAGACTGGCGAAGGACGAGGTCACGATGCGCGTCGGGAATGGTTCCAAGGTCGATGTGATCGCCGTCGGTATGCTACCTCTACATTTACCTAAGGGAATAGTTTTAAACCTCAGTAATTGTTATTTAGTGCCAGCTTTGAGCATGAACATTGTATCTGGATCTCTTTTAATGCGAGATGGCTACTCATTTAAATCCGAGAATAATGGTTGTTCTATTTATATGAGAGATATGTTTTATGGTCATGCCTTGCTGGTCAATGGTTTATTCTTATTGAATCTCGAACGTGATGTTACACATATTCATAGTGTGAATATCAAAAGATGTAAGGTTAATAATGATAGTCCCACATACTTGTGGCACTGCCGCCTTGGTCACATTGGTGTCAAACACATGAAGAAACTCCATGCAGATGGACTTTTGGAGTCTCTCGATTATGAATCATTTGACACATGTGAACCATGCCTCATGGGCAAGATGACCAAGACTCCGTTCTCCGGAACAACGGAGCGAGCAACCAACTTGTTGGAAATCATACATACTGATGTGTGCAGTCCAATGAGCATTGAGGCTCGCGGTGGCTATCGCTATGTTCTCACCCTCACTGATGACTTAAGTAGATATGGGTATGTCTACTTGATGAAACACAAGTCTGAGACCTTTGAAAAGTTCAAGGAATTTTAGAGTGAGGTGGAGAATCAACGTGACAAGAAAATAAAGTTCTTACGATCAGATCGTGGAGGAGAATATTCGAGTCACGAGTTTGGTCACACTTAAGGAAATGTGGAATTGTTTCACAACTCACGCCGCCTGGAACACCTCAGCGTAATGGAGTGTCCGAATGTCATAATCGCACTCTATTGGATATGGTGCAATCTATGATGTCTCTTACCGATTTACAGCTATCATTTTGGGGTTATGCTTTAGAGACAACAACATTCACTTTAAATAGGGCACCGTCTAAATCTGTTGAGACGACACCGTATGAATTATGGTTTGGGAAGTAACCTAAGCTGTCGTTTCTAAAAGTTTAGGGATGCGATGCTTATGTCAAGAAACTTCAACCTGAAAAGCTCAAACCCAAGTCAAAAAAATGCGTCTGCATAGGATACCCTAAGGAAACCATTGGGTATACCTTCTATCTCAGATCCTAAGGCAAGATCTTTGTTTCCAAGAACGGATCCTTTCTGGAGAAAGAGTTTATGTCGAAAGAAGTAAGTGGGAGGAAAGTAGAACTTGATGAAGTACTGCCTCTTGAACCGGAAACTAGCGCAGCTCAGGAAGATGTTTCTGTGGTACCTGCACCGACTAGAGAGGAAGTTAATGATGATGATCAAGGAACTTTGGATCAAGTTGCTACTGAACTTCGTAGGTCCACAAGGAGATGTTCCACACTAGAATGGTATGGCAACCCTGTCCTGGAAATCATGTTGTTAGACAACGGAGAACCTTCGAACTATGAAGAAGCGATGGCGGGCCCGGATTCCAACAAAAGGCTTGAAGCCATGAAATCCGAGATAGGATCCATGTATGAAAACAAAGTATGGACTTTGACAGACTTGCCCGATGATCGGCGAGCCATAGAAAATAAACGGATCTTTAAGAAGACTGACTTGTCACTAAGGGTTATCGACAAATTCAAGGGGTTGACTACGATGAGACCTTCTCACCCGTAGCGAAGCTAAAGTCCGTCCGAATCATGTTAGCAATTGCCGCATTCTATGAATATGAGATATGGCAGATGGACGTCAAAACGGCATTCCTTAATGGTTTCCTTAAGGAAGAATTGTATATGATTCAGCTGAAAGGTTTTGTCGATCCTAAGAATGCTAACAAGGTGTGCAAGCTCCGGCACTCCATCTATGGGCTGGTGCAAGTATCTTAGAGTTGGAACATTCACTTTGATGAAATGATCAAAGCGTTTGGGTTTATGCAGACTTATGGAGAAGCCTGCATTTACAAGAAAGTGAGTGGGAGCTTTGTAGCATTTCTCATACTATATGTGGATGACATACTATTGATGGGAAATGATATAGAACTTTCGGAAAGCATAAAGGCCTACTTGAATAAGTGTTTTTCAATGAAGGACCTTGGAGAAGCTGCTTACATATTAGGCATCAAGATCTATAGAGATAGATCGAGACGCCTCATAGCTCTTTCACAAAGAATATACCTTCATAAGATATTGAAAAAGTTCAATATGGATCAGTCCAAGAAGGGGTTCTTGCCTATATTGCAAGGTGCGAAATTGAGCACGGCTCAATGTCCGACCTCGGCAGAAGATAGAGAAAGATGAGTGTCATCCCTTATGCCTCAGCCATAGGGTCTATTATGTATGCCATGCTGTGTACCAGACCTGATGTGAACCATGCCGTAAGTTTGGTGGGAAGGTACCAAAGTAATCCCGGCATGGAACACTAGACAGCGGTCAAGAATATCCTGAAGTACCTGAAAAGGACTAAGGATATGTTTCTCATTTATGGAGGTGACAAATAGCTCGTCATAAAGGGTTACGTCGATGCTAGCTTCAACACAGATCTGGATCACTCCAAGTCACAAACCGGATACATGTATATTTTGAATGGTGGGGCAGTCAGCTAGTGTAGTTGCAAGCAAAGCATCGTGGTGGGATCTACATGGAAAGCGGAGTACATGGCAGCCTCGAAGGTAGCACACGAAGCAATCTGGATGAAGGAGTTCATTACCGACCTAGGAGTTATTAACAATGCGTCGGGCCCGATGACTCTCTTCTGTGACAACACTGGAGTTATTGCCCTTGCCAAGGAGCCCAGGTTTCACAGGAAGACCAGGCATATCAAGCGTCGCTTCAACTCCATTCGTTAAAATGTTCAAGATGGAGACATAGATATTTGTAAAGTGCATACGGATCTGAATGTCGCAGATCCGTTGACTAAACCTCTTCCACGAGCAAAACATGATCAACACCAGAACTCTATGGGTGTTCGATTCATCACAATGTAACTAGATTATTGACTCTAGTGCAAGTGGGAGATTGTTGGAAATATGCCCTAGAGGCAATAATAAAATGGTTATTATTGCATTACCTTGTTCATGATAATTGTATATTGTTCATGCTATAATTGTATTAACCGGAAACCATAATACATGTGTGAATACATAGACCACAACATGTCCCTAGTGAGCCTCTAGTTGACTAGCTCGTTGATCAATAGATGGTCATGGTTTCCTGACCATGGGCATTGATGTCATTGATAACGGGATAAAATCATTAAGAGAATGATGTGATGGACAAGACCCAATCCTAAGCATAGCACAAGATCGTGTAGTTCGTTTGCTAAAAGCTTTTCTAATGTCAAGTATCATTTCCTTAGACCATGAGATTGTGCAACTCCCGGATACCGTAGGAATGCTTTGGGTATACCAAACGTCAGAACGTAACTGGGTGGCTATAAAGTTACACTACAGGTATCTCCGAAAGTGTATGTTGGGTTGGCACGAATCAAGACTGGGATTTGTCACTCCGTATGACGAAGAGGTATCTCTGGACCCACTCGGTAATGCATCATCATAATGAGCACAATGTGACTAAGCAGATAGTCACGGGATCATGCATTACGGAATGAGTAAAGTGACTTGCCGGTAACGAGATTGAACGAGGTATTGGGATACCGACAATCGAATCTCGGGCAAGTAACATACCGGTTGACAAAGGGAATTGTATATGGGATTGATTGAATCCACGACATCATGGTTCATTCGATGAGATCATCATGGAACATGTGGGAACCAACATGGGTATCTGATGTCTACTACACAACCTTCTTCTTGTAGACGTTGTTGAGCCTCCAAGTGTAGAGGTTTGTAGGACAGTAGCAAATTTCCCTCAAGTGGATGACCTAAGGTTTATCAATCTGTGGGAGGCGTAGGATGAAGATGGTCTCTCTCAAGCAACCCTGCAACCAAATAACAAAGAGTCTCTTGTGTCCCCAACACACCCAATACAATGGTAAATTGTATAGGTGCACTAGTTCGGCGAAGAGATGGTGATACAAGTGCAATATGGATGGTAGATATAGGTTTTTGTAATCTGAAATTATAAAAACAGCAAGGTAACTAATGATAAAAGTGAGCGTAAACCGTATTGCAATGATAGGAAACAAGGCATAGGGTTCATACTTTCATTAGTGCAAGTTCTCTCAACAATAATAACATAGATAGATCATATAACAATCCCTCAACATGCAACAAAGAGTCACTCCAAAGCCACTAATAGCAGAGAACAAACGAAGAGATTATGGTAGGGTACGAAACCACCTCAAAGTTATCCTTTCTATTCTATCTATTCAAGAGTTCATACTAGAATAACACCTTAAGACACAAATCAACCAAAACCCTAATGTCACCTAGATACTCCATTGTCACCTCAAGTATCCGTGGGCATGATTATACGATATGCATCACACAATCTTAGATTCATCTATTCAACCAACACAAAGTACTTCAAAGAGTGCCCAAAAGTTTCTACCGGAGAGTCAAGACGAAAACGTGTGCCAACCCCTATGCATAGGTTCATGGGCAGAACCCGCAAGTTGATCACCAAAACATACATCAAGTGGATCACGTGAATATCCCATTGTCACCACAAATAAGCACGGCAAGACATACATCAAGTGTTCTCAAATCCTTAAAGACTCAATCCAATAAGATAACTTCAAAGGGAAAACTCAATCCATCATAAGAGGGTAGAGGGGGAGAAACATCATAAGATCCAACTATAATAGCAAAGCTCGCGATACATCAAGACCGTGCCATAGAGAGAACACAAGAGAGAGAGAGAGAAAGAGAGAGAGAGAGAGAGCGAGAGAGAGAGAGAGAGAGAGATCAAACACATAGCTACAGGTACATACCCTCAGCCCCGAGGGTGAACTACTCCCTCCTCGTCATGGATAGCGCCGAGATGATGAAGATGGCCACAGGTGAGGGATCCCTCCCTCCGGCAGGGTGCCGGAACGGGCTCCCGAGAGGTTTTTGGTGGCTACAGAGGCTTGCGGCGGTGGAACTCCCGATCTATCTTTGTATTCGATGGTTTTAGGGTATATGGGAATATATAGGCGAAAGAAGTCGGTCGGGGGAGTCTCGAGGGGCCCACGAGACCGGGGGCGCGCCCAGGGGGTGGGCACACCCTCCTATCTCCTGGCCTCCTCGAGGCTTCCCTGGCTTGTACTCCAAGTCTCCCGGATCATGTTCGTTCCAAAAATCACGCTCCCGAAGGTTTCATTCCGTTTGGACTCCGTTTGATATTCCTTTTCTTCGAAACACTGAAATAGGCAATAAAACAACAATATGGGCTGGGCCTACGGTTAATATGTTAGTCCCAAAAGTAATATAAAAGTGTATAATAAAGCTCATAATCATTCAAAACAGATAATAAAATAGCATGAATGCTTCATAAATTATAGATATGTTGGAGATGTATCAGCATCCCCAAGCTTAGTTCCTGCTCGTCCTCGAATAGGTAAATGATAAAAGAAAGAATTTATGAAGTGTGAATGCTAGCAGGTGCACAAGTTTGATCAATGATAATTTCAATCACCTTTTCTAGCATGAATATATGTCATAACAGTAGTTCATCTCATAAAACTTCTCACGAACAAGTAACAAGCAATTCACATGTTAAAGCATAGACCATAAACTTTCTTGAAAGCTAGCAAACTTCATTCTCAGTCATCAAACAATTACAATTCATCCTATTTTCAGGAAGGGTCTATGTCAGAGCTTTGATTTAGCAAACTCCACATACTCAACTATCATATAGTCTTCCATGATTGCTAACACTCATGCAATACTAGTGGTTATGGAGTTTTAATCGGACACTGAGAAAGATAGGGGCTTATAGTGTTGCCTCCCAACGTATTCACCTTTGGGTGATGTCAACAATAATAGTTCATGCTAACTTACATCCAATTGGATATATATATCAAGACCTTTCCAACATGAGGTGCTTGCCAAAGGATAAAATGAAAAAGGGAAAGGTGAAGATCACCTTGACTCTTGCATAATAGCAAAAGATAGGCCCTTCGCAGAGGGAAGCAGGGATTTGCAGAGGTGCCAGAGCTCGATTTTGAAATAGAGATAAATAATTTTGAGAGGTATGATCTCGTTGTCAACATAACAACCAAGAGTTCCCAATATCTTCCATACTACATACATTATAGGCGGTTCCCAAACAGAATGGTAAAAGTTTTTACTCCCCCTCCACCAACAATCATCAATCCATGGCTTGCCCGAAACAACGGGTGCCTCCAACTAACATCAAACCTGGGGCAGTTTTGTTTGCAATTATTTTTGATTTGAATTTGATCTTTTGATCATGGGACTGGGCATCCCGGTTACCAGCCATTTTTTCTCGTGAATGATGAGCGGAGTCCACTCATCTTGAGAATAACCCACCTAGCATGGAAGATAGTGACAGCCCCTAGTCGCTACATGAGCAATTCAGTCATACAAAACAGATTATTGTTTGAAGGTTTAGAGTTTGGCACATGCAAATTTTCTTGGAACGGCAGGTAAATACCGCATATAGGTAGGTATGGTTGACACTCATGGCAAAAAATGGGTTTAAGGATATTTGGAAGCACAAGTAGTATTTCTACTTGGTGCAAGGAATTTTGGCTAGCAAGAGGGGGAAAGGCAAGCTCAACATGTTTGAATGATCCATGACAATATACTTTAACTGAGATGTGAGAAAACATAAACCATTACGTTGTCTTCCTTGTCCAACATCAACTCTTTAGCATGTCATACCTAATGAGTGCTCACAATTATAAAAGATGTCTAGGATAGTATATTTATATGTGAAATCTCTCTTCCTTCAATATTCTTTCATGAATTGTTCAAATGACCAATACAATGCTTGCTAACCTTCAATAAATTTACAACCTCTACTTCTTAGATGCGAAGTCATTACTCCCAACGGGGTAAGCATATGAAACATATATTATTTTGGATTTATGACAATCAACTCAGTCAACCATTTACTCATAGGATAAAAGTGAAGCACACGAGTAAATGACAAACTACTCCGAGAGATATAAGTGAAGATCAATGAGTAGTCGAATAATTATGTAGCTATGTGAAGACTCTCTCTCATTAAAGAATTTTAGATCTTGGTATTTTATTCAAAGAGCAAGCAAAGCAAAATAAAATGACGTTGCAAGGATAGCACAACTCATGTGGAGAAGCAAAAACTTAGGCTCAACCGATACTAACCGGTAGTTGTTGAAGAAGAAAGGTGGGATGCCTAACGGGGCATCCCCAAGCTTAGATGCTTGAGAATTCTTGAAATATTATCTTGGGGTGCCTTGGGCATCCCCAAGCTTGAACTTTTGTGTCTTCTTAATTCCTTTCATATCATGGTTTCTCTATTTCTCAAAAACTTCATCCACATAAAACTCAACAAGAACTCGTGAGATAAGTTAGTATAAACCAATGCAAAACCTTATCATTTTCTACTATAACAAATCACTAAAATTATTATTCAACATTGTATACTAAATGACTCTTCATATTTAATACTCCTATCCTCAAATAGAATCATTAAACAAGCAAACATATGCAAACATAACAGCAATCTACCAAAACAGTATAGTCTGTAAAGAATGCAAGAGTATCAATACTTCCCTAACTCCAAAAATTATGAGAAAAATACTACGCTGTAGAATATTTATCATAGCTCAATATGCAAAAAGTTTCAACATTATACCATTCTCTGACATTTCTAGGCAATTTTTGCAACAGCGGTAAACTTTCTGTTTTCAAACAGCAACATGTATACTAGCAAAATAAGCATGGTAAAGGCTATCCTTGACATTTTTATTGAAAATATATATGCAAAACATTATTCTAAATAACAGAAAGAAAAAAATAACTAAAAAATGACGCTCCAAGCAAAACACATATCATGTGGCGGATAAAAATATAGCTCCAAGTAAAGTTACCGATGAACGAAGACAAAAGAGGGCATGCCTTCCGGGGCATCCCCAAGCTTAGGCTCTTGGTTGTCATTGAATATTACCTTGGGGGTGCCTTGGACATCCCCAAGCTTTGGCTCTTGCCACTCCTTATTCCATAGTCCATCGAATCTTTACCCAAAACTTGAAAACTTCACATCACAAAACTCAACAGAAAACTCTTAAGCTCCATTAGTATAAGAAAATAAAACCACCGCTTAGGTACTGTAATGAACTCATTATAAATTCATATTGATGTAATATCTACTGTACTCTAACTTATCTATGGTTCATACCCTCCGATACTACTCATAGATTCATCAAAATAAGCAAACAACACATAGAAAACAGAATCTGTCAAAAACAGAACAGTCTGTAGTAATCCGTATCAAACCGTATACTTATGAAACTCCAAAAATCCTACCAAATTAATAAGTTGTAAGAAATTTGTGTACCAATCCATATCAAAAAGAATCATATCAGAAACACGTTTCTGTGAATTAACAAAACTAATTTACTGGGTGAAAAAGTTTCTGATTTTCAGCAGGATCAACACAACTATCACCGTAAGCTATCCTAAAGGTCTTACTTGGCACTTTATTGAAATAAAAGCTATAAAACATGATTACTAAAGTAGCATAATCATGTGAACACACAAAAACAGTAAGAATAAATATTGGGTTGTCTCCCAACAAGCGCTTTTCTTTAATGCCTTTCTAGCTAGGCATGATGATGACAATGATGCTCACATAAAAGATAAGAATTGAAACATAATGGGAGCATCATGAAACATATGACTAGCACATTTAAGCCTAACCCACTTCCTATGCATAGAGATTTTGTGAGCAAACAACTTATGGGAACAATAACCAACTAGCATAGGAAGGCAAAACAAGCATAACTTCAAGATTTTAAGCACATAGAGAGGAAACTTGATATTATTGCAATTCCTATAACCATATGTTACTCCCTCATAATAATTTTCAGTAGCATCATGAATGAATTCAATAATATAATCAGCACCTAAAGCATTCTTTTCATGATCTACAAGCATAGAAAATTTATTACTCTCCACATAAGCAAATTTCTTCTCATGAATAGTAGTGGGAGCAAACTCAACAAAATAATTATCATGTGAGGCATAATCCAATTGAAAACTAAAATCATGATGACAAGTTTCATGGTTATCATTATTCCTAATAGCATACAAGTCATCACAATAATCATCATAGATAGCAACTTTGTTCTCATAATCAATTGGAACCTCTTTCGAAATAGTGGATTCATCACTAAATAAAGCTGACACTCTTCCAAATCCACTTTCATATTCATCACAATAATATTCAACATCCTCCAAAATTGTGGGATCATTACTTCCTAAAGTTGACACTCTTCCAAACCCACTTTCATCTATATAATCATCACAAATAGGAGGCATGCTTTCATCATAATAAATTTGCTCATCAGAACTTGGGGGACAAAATATATCATATTCATCAAACATAGCTTCCCCAAGCTTGTGGCTTTGCATATCATTAGCATCATGGATATTCAAGGAATTCATACTAACAACATTGCAATCATGCTCATCATTCAAATATTTAGTATCAAACATTTTATAGACTTCTTCGTCTAGCACTTGAGCACAATTTTCCTTTCCATCATTCTCACGAAAGATATTAAAAAGATGAAGCGTAATAGGCAAACTCAACTCCATTTTTTTTGTAGTTTTCTTTTGTAGAATAAACTAGTGATAAAATAAGAAACAAAAAGATTCGATTGCAAGATCTAAAGATATACCTTCAAGCACTCACCTCCCCGGTAACGGCGCCAGAAAAGAGCTTAGTTGACGGGGTGTGAGTGCCGCTTACCTAGCCTCCCCGGCAGCGGCGCTAGAAAAGAGCTTGATGTCTACTACACAACCTTCTTCTTGTAGACGTTGTTGGGCCTCCAAGTGCAGAGGTCTGTAGGACAGTAGCAAATTTCCCTCAAGTGGATGACCTAAGGTTTGTCAATCCGTGGGAGGCGCAGGATGAAGATGGTCTCTCTCAAGCAACCATGCAACCAAATAACAAAGAGTCTCTTGTGTCCCCAACACACCCAATACAATGGTAAATTGTATAGGTGCACTAGTTCGGCGAAGAGATGGTGATACAAGTGCAATATGGATGGTAGATATAGGTTTTTGTAATCTGAAATTATAAAAACAGCAAGGTAACTAATGATAAAAGTGAGCGTAAACGGTATTGCAATAATAGGAAACAAGGCATAGGTTTCATACTTTCACTAGTGCAAGTTCTCTCAACAATAATAACATAGATAGATCATATAACAATCCCTCAACATGCAACAAACAGTCACTCCAAAGCCACTAATAGCGGAGAACAAACGAAGAGATTATGGTAGGGTACGAAACCACCTCAAAGTTATCCTTTCTGTTCTATCTATTCAAGAGTTCATACTAGAATAACACCTTAAGACACAAATCAACCAAAACCCTAATGTCACCTAGATACTCCATTGTCACCTCAAGTATCCTTGGGCATGATTATACGATATGCACCACATAATCTCAGATTCATCTATTCAACCAACACAAAGTACTTCAAAGAGTGCCCAAAAGTTTCTACCGGAGAGTCAAGACGAAAACGTGTGCCAACCCCTATGCATAGGTTCATGGGCGGAACCCGCAAGTTGATCACCAAAACATACATCAAGTGGATCACGTGAATATCCCATTGTCACCACAGATAAGCACGGCAAGACATACATCAAGTGTTCTCAAATCCTTAAAGACTCAATCCAATAAGATAACTTCAAAGGGAAAACTCAATCCATCACAAGAGAGTAGAGGGGGAGAAACATCATAAGATCCAACTATAATAGCAAAGCTCGCGATACATCAAGATCGTGCCATAGAGAGAACACAAGAGAGAGAGAGAGAGAGATCAAACACATAGCTACTGGTACATACCCTCAGCCCCGAGGGTGAACTGCTCCCTCCTCGCCATGGATAGCGCCAGGATGATGAAGATGGCCACCGGTGAGGGATCTCCCCTCCGACAGGGTGCCGGAACGGGCTCCTGAGAGGTTTTTGGTGGCTATAGAGGCTTGCGGTGGCGGAACTCCCGATCTATCTTCATATTCGATGGTTTTAGGTTATATGGGAATATATAGGCGAAAGAAGTTGGTCGGGGGAGTCTCGAGGGGCCCACGAGACAGGGGGCGCGCCCTCCTATCTCCTGGCCTCCTTGAGGCTTCCCTGGCTTGTACTCCAAGTCTCCCGGATCATGTTCGTTCCAAAAATCACGCTCCTGAAGGTTTCATGCCGTTTGGACTCCGTTTGATATTCCTTTTCTTCGAAACACTGAGATAGGCAATAAAACATCAATATGGGCTGGGCCTCTGGTTAATAGGTTAGTCCCAAAAGTAATATAAAAGTGTATAATAAAGCCCATAATCATTCAAAACAGCTAATAAAATAGCATGAATGCTTCATAAATTATAGATATGTTGGAGACGTATCAGTATCCTGATCCCGCTGTTGGTTATTGGCCGGAGAGATGTCTCGGTCATGTCTGCATGATTCCTGAACCCGTAGGGTCTACACACTTAAGGTTCGGTGACGCTAGGTTTGTTATGGGAATTAGTATGCGGTTACCGAATGTTGTTCGGAGTCCCGGATGAGATCCTGGACGTCACGAGGAGTTCTGGAATGGTCCGGAGATAAAGATTTATATATGGGAAGTCCTTATTCGGTCGCCGGAAGTGTTCGGGGGTTTATCGGTATTGTACCGGGACCGCCGAAAGGGTTCCGGGGGTCCACCGGGAGGGTCCACCTGCCCCGGAGGGCCCTATGGGCTGAATATGGAGGGGAACCAGCCCCTAAGTGGGCAGGGCGCCAATCCCCCTAGGTCCCATGCACCTAGGGTTAGGAGGAAACCCTAAAGGGGGCGCCCCCCTTGGCTTGGGGAGCAAGCCTCCCCCCCTTGGCCGCCGCCCCCCCTCTAGATCCATCTGGAGGGGGCTGGCCCCCCTCTCCCTTGCCCTTATAAATAGAGGGGGGGTGGATGATACGTCTCCAACGTATCTATAATTTTTGATTGTTCCATGCTATTATATTACCCCTTTTGGATGTTTATGGGCTTTATTTTACACATTTATATCATTTTTGGGACTAACCTATTAACCGGAGGCCCAACCCATATTGTTGTTTTATTGCCTGTTTCAGTATTTCTTGAAAAGAATATCAAACGGAGTCCAAATGGAATGAAACCTTCGGAGGCGTGATTTTTTTGAAGATTATGATCCAGGAGACTTGGAGTGCAAGCCAGGGGAGTATCGAGGGAGCCACGAGACAGGGGGCGCACCCACCCCCCCCCCCGGGTGCGCCCTACCCTCTCGTGGGCCCCTCGAGGCTCCCCCGACCGACTTCTTTCGCCTATATAAGCCTACATACCCTAAAAACATCGAAACAGAAGATAGATTGGGAGTTCCGCCGCGCAAGCCTCTGTAGGCACCAAAAAATCTCTCGAGAGCCCGTTTCGCCACCCTGCCGGAGGGGGAACCCATCACCGGTGGCCATCTTCATCATCCTAGCGCTCTCCATGACGAGGAGGGAGTAGTTCACCCTCAGGGCTGAGGGTATGTACCAGTAGCTATGTGTTTGATCTCTCGCTCTCTCTCTCTCTCTCTCTCTCTCTCGTGTTCTCTCTATGGCACGATCTTGATGTATCGCGAGCTTTGCTATTATAGTTGGATCTTATGATGTTTCTCCCCCCTCTACTCTCTTGTGATGAATTGAGTTTTCCCTTTGAAGTTATCTTATTGGATTGAGTCTTTAATGAATTGAGAACACTTGATGTATGTCTTGCCATGTTTATCTATGGTGACAATGGGATATCACGTGCCACTTGATGTATGTTTTGGTGGCCAACTTGCGGGTTTCGCCCATGAACCTATGCATAGGGGTTGGCACATGTTTTCTTGACTCTCCGGTAGAAACTTTGCGGCACTCTTTGAAGTACTTTGTGTTGGTTGGATGAATCTGAGATTGTGTGATGCATATCGTATAATCATGCCCACGGATACTTGAGGTGACAATGGAGTATCTAGGTGACATTAGGGTTTTGGTTGATTTGTGTCTTAAGTGTTATTCTAGTACGAACTCTTGAATAGATTGATCCGAAAGAATAACTTTGAGGTGGTTTCATACCCTACCATATTCTCTTAGTTTGTTCTCCGCTATTAGTGGCTTTGGAGTGACTCTTTGTTGCATGTTGAGGGATTGTTATATGATCTATCTATGTTATTATTGTTGAGAGAATTTGCACTAGTGAAAGTATGAACCCTATGCCTTGTTTCCTATCATTGCAATACCGTTTACGCTCACTTTTATCTTTAGTTACCTTGCTGTTTTTAAATTTTCAGATTACAAATACCTATATCTACTATCCATATTGCACTTGCATCACCATCTCTTCGCCGAACTAGTGCACCTATACAATTTACTATTGTATTGGGTGTGTTGGGGACACAAGAGACTCTTTGTTATTTGGTTGCAAGGTTGTTTGAGAGAGACCATCTTCATCCTACGCCTCCCACGGATTGATAAACCTTAGGTCATCCACTTGAGGGAAATTTGCTACTGTCCTACAAACCTGTGCACTTGCAGGCCCAACAACGTCTACAAGAAGAAGGTTGTGTAGTAGACATCAAGCTCTTTTCTGGCGCCACTGCCTGGGAGGTGAGTGCTTGAAGGTATATCTTTAGATCTTGCAATCGAATCTTTTTGTTTCTTGTTTTATCACTAGTTTAGTTTATAAAAGAAAACTACAAAAAAATGGAGTTAAGTTTGTCTCATATGCTTCATCTTTTTAATATCTTTCGTGAGCATGATAAAAAAGGAAAATTGTGCTCAAGTGCTAGAAGAAGTCTATAAAATGTTTGGCACTAAATCTTTGAATGATGAGCATGATTGCAATGTTGTTAGTATGAATTCCTTGAATACCCATGATGCTAATGATATGCAAAGCCACAAGCTTGGGGAAGCTATGTTTGATGACGATGATATTTTTTGTCCCCCAAGTTTTGATGGGAATATTTATTATGATGAAAGCATGCCTCCTATCTATGATTATTATAATTATGAAAGTGGATTTGGAGAGGTCATGACTTTATTTAGTGATGAATCCACTATTTCGGAAGAGGTTCCAATTGATTATGAGAACAAAGTTGCTATCTATGATGATTATTGTGATGACTTGTATGCTATTAAGAATAATGATAACCATGAAACTTGTCATCATGATTTTAGTTTTCAATTGGATTATGCCTCACATGATAATTATTTTGTCGAGTTTTCTCCCACCACTATTCATGAGAAGAATTTTGCTTATGTGGAGAGTAGTAAATTTCTATGCTTGTAGACCATGAAAAGAATGCTTTATGTGTTGGTTATATTGTTGAATTCATTCATGATTCTACTAAAAATCATTATGAGGGAGGAACATATGGTTATAGGAATTGGAATAATATCAAGTTTCCTCTCTATGTGTTGAAAATCTTGAAGCTATGCTTGTTTTACCTTCCTATGCTAGTTGATTACTGTTCCCATAAGTTGTTCGCTCACAAAATACCTATGCATAGGAAGCGGGTTAGACTTAAATGTGCTAGTCATATGCTTCATGATGCTCCCGTTATGTTTCAATTCTTATCTTTTATGCGAGCATCATTGTCACCATCATGCCTAGCTAGAAAGGCATTAAAGAAAAGCACTTGTTGGGAGACAACACAATATTTATCCTTACAGTTTTTGTGCGTCCACATGATTATGCTACTTTATTAATCATGTTTTATAGCGTTCGTTTCAATAAAGTGCCAAGTAAGACCTTTAGGATAGCTTACGGTGATAGTTGTGTTGATCCTGCTGAAAATCAGAAAAAATTTCAACCAGTAAATTAGTTTTTTTTATTCACAGAAATGAGCTTCTGATCTGATTCTTTTTGCTCTGGATTGGTACGCAAATTTCTTAGGTATTCCTAATTTGGTAGAATATTTGGAGTTCCAGAAGTATAAGTTTGATACAGATTACTACAGACTGTTCTGTTTTTGACAGATTCTGTTTTCTATGTGTTGTTTGCTTATTTTGATGCATGTCTGGCTAGTACTAAGTGGTATGAACCATAGATAAGTTGGAGTAAAGTAGATATTACACCAATATGAATTTATAATGAGTTCATTACAGTACCTAAGTGGTGGTTTTATTTTCTTATACTAACAGAGCTTACGAGTTTTCTGTTGAGTTTTGTGTTGTGGAGTTTTCAATTTTTGGGTAAAGATTTGATGGACTATGGAATAGGAGTGGCAAGAGCCAAATCTTGGGGATGCCCAAGGCACCCCAAGGCAATATTCAAGGATGGCCAACAGCCTAAGCTTGGGGATGCCCCGGAAGGCATCCCCTCTTTCATCTTCGTTCATCGGTAACATTACTTGGAGCTATATTTTTATTCACCACATGATATGTGTTTTGCTTGGAACGTCATTTAATTTTGTTAGTATTTGCTTGCTGTTATTTAGAATAATGTTTTGCATCTTTAGTTTCAATAAAAACGTCAAGGATAACCCCTCAAAAAAAATGTCAAGGATAGCCTTTTACCATGCTTATTTTGCTAGTATACATGTTGCTGTTTGAAAACAGAAAGTTTACCGCTGTTGCAAAAATTCCCTAGAAAAGTCAGAGAATGATCTAATGATGAAACCTTTTGAATAATGAGCTCTGATAAATTTACTACAGTGGTAATTTTATTTAATAATTTTTGGAGTTAGGGAAGTATGATGAATCTTGCAGTCTTTACAGACTGTACTGTTTAGGCAGATTGCTGTTATGGTTGCATTGTTTGCATATGTTTGCTTGTTTAATGATTCTATTTGAAGATAGGAGTATTAAATATGCAGAGGCATTTTGTATGCAATGTTGAATAATAATTTTAGTGATTTGTTACAGTAGAAAATGATAAGGTTTTGCATTGGTTTATACTAACCTATCTCACGAGCCCTTGTTGAGTTTGTTGTGGATGAAGCTTTTGATGAAAAGAGAAACCATGATATGAGAGGAATTAAGGATACATAAAAGTTCAAGCTTGGGGATGCCCAAGGCACCCCAATGTAATATTTCAAGAAGTCTCAAGCATCTAAGCTTGGGGATGCCCCGGTAGGCATCCCACCTTTCTTCTTCAACAACTATCGGTTAGTATCGGTTGAGCCTAAGTTTTTGCTTCTTCACATGAGTTGTGCTATCCTTGCAATGTCATTTTATTTTATTTTGCTTGCTATTTGAATACAATACCAAGATCTGAAATTCCTTATTGGTCTTCACATAGTTACATAATTATTTAGCTACTCATTGATCTTCACTTATATCTTTCGGAGTAGTTTGTCATTTGCTCTAGTGCATCACTTATATCTTTTAGAGCACGACGGTGGTTATATTTTGTAGAAATTGCTAGTCTCTCATGCTTCACGTATATTATTTTGAGAGTCTTTTAGAATAGCATGGTATTTGCTTTGGTTACAAAGTTGGTCCTAGAATGATGAGCATCCAAGATGGGTATAATAAAAACTATCACAGAAAGTGAACTGGATGCTATGATCAATTTGATACTTGATAATTGTTTTGAGATATGGAGGTAGTGATATTAAAGTCATGCTAGTTGAGGTGATTATGAAAAATGCTTGTGTTGAAGTTTGTGATTCCCGTAGCATGCACGTATGGTGAACCGCTTTGTGATGAAGTTGGAGCACAATTTTATTTATTGATTACCTTCATTATGAGTGGCGGTCGGGGACGAGCGATGGTATTTTCCAACCAATCTATCCCCCTAGGAGCATGCGCGTAGTGGTTTGTTTTTGAAGACTTGTAGATTTTTGCTATAAGTATATGAGTTCTTTTGACTAATGTTGAGTCAATGGATTATACGCACCCTCACCCTTCCACCATTGCTAGCCTCTCTTGTGCCGCACAACTTTCGCCGGTACCATACACCCACCATATATCTTCCTCAAAACAGCCACCATACCTACCCATTATGGCATTTCCATAGCCATTCCGAGATATATTGCCATGCAACTTTCCACCGTTCCGTTCATATGACACGCATTACTTTTGTCATATTGCTCTTTGCATGATCATGTAGTTGACATCGTATTTGTGGCAAGGCCACCTTCATAATCTTCATATATGTCGCTCTTGATTCATTACATATCCCGGTACACCGCCGATGACATTCATATAGAGTCATATCTTGTTCTAGCTTTGAGTTGTAATTCTTGAGTTGTAAATCCATAAAAGTGTGATGATCTTCATTATTAGAGCATTGTCCCAGTGAGGAAAGGATGATGGAGACTATGATTCCCCCACAAGTCGGGATGAGACTTCGGACTTTACAAAAAGGAAAAAAAAAAGGCCAAAAAGAAGAAAAAAAAAGGCCAAAAAGAAGAAAAAAGAGAAAGGCCAAAGAAAAAGAAGAAGAAAATAAAAAAATAAAATGAGAGAAAAGAGAGAAGGGACAATGCTATTATCTCTTTTTCCACACTTGTGCTTCAAAGTAGCACCATGATCTTCATGATAGAGAGTCTCATATGTCGTCACTTTCATATACTAGTGGGAATTTTTCATTATAGAACTTGGCTTGTATATTCCAATGACGGGCTTCCTCAAAATGCCCTAGGTCTTCGTGAGCAAGCAAGTTGGATGCACACCCACTTAGTTTCTTTTGTTGAGCTTTCATATATTTATAGCTCTAGTGCATCCGTTGCATGGCAATCCCTACTCACTCACATTGATATCTATTAATGGGCATCTCCATAGCCCATTGATACGCCTAGTTGATGTGAGACTATCTTCTCCTTTTTGTCTTATCCACAACCACCATTCTATTCCACATATAGTGCTATGTCCATGGCACACGCTCATGTATTGCGTGAAAGTTGAAAGAGTTTAAGATTATCAAAGTATGAAACAATTGCTTGGCTTGTCATCGGGGTTGTGCATGATTAATCACTTTGTGTGATGAAGATAGAGCAACAGCCAGACTATACGATTTTGTAGGGATAACTTCCTTTGGCCATGTTATTTTGAGAAGACATGATTACTTTGATTAGTATGCTTGAAGTATCGCCATTTTCATGTTAATATGAACTTTTATTTTGAATCATTTGGATCTGAACATTCATGCCACAATAAAGAAAATTACATTGAGAATCATGCTAGGTAGCATTCCACATCAAAAATTCTGTTTTTATCATTTACCTACTCGAGGACGAGTAGGAATTAAGCTTGGGGATGCTTGATACGTCTCCAACGTATCTATAATTTTTTATTGTTCCATGCTATTATATTACCCATTTTGGATGTTTATGGGCTTTATTTTACACATTTATATCATTTTTGGGACTAACCTATTAACCGGAGGCCCAGCCCATATTGATGATTTATTGCCTATTTCAGTATTTCGAAGAAAAGGAATATCAAATGGAGTCCAAACGGAATGAAACCTTCGGCAGCGTGATTTTTTGGAAGATTATGATCCAGGAGACTTGGAGTGCAAGCTAGGGGAGTATCGACGGAGCCACGAGATAGGGGGCGCGCCCAAACCCCCTGGGCGCGCCCTACCCTCTCGTGGGCCCCTCGAGGCTCCCCCGACTGACTTCTTTCGCCTATATAAGCCTACGTACCCTAAAAACATCGAAGCAGAAGATAGATTGGGAGTTCCGCCACCGCAAGCCTCTGTAGCCACCAAAAACCTCCCGGGAGTCCGTTCTGGCACCCTGCCGGAGGGGGAACCCATCACCGGTGGCCATCTTCGTCATCCCGGCGCTCTCGATGACGAGGAGGGAGTAGTTCACCCTCGGGGCTGAGAGTATGTACCAGTAGCTATGTGTTTTATCTCTCTCTCTCTCGTGTTCTCTCTATGGCACGATCTTGATGTATCGCGAGATTTGCTATTATAGTTGGATCTTATGATGTTTCTCCCCCCTCTACTCTCTTGTGATGAATTGAGTTTTCCCTTTGAAGTTATTTTATCGGATTGAGTCTTTAATGAATTGAGAACACTTGATGTATGTATTGTTGTCTTTATCTGTGGTGACAATGGGATATCACGTGCCACTTGATGTATGTTTTGGTGACCAACTTGCGGGTTCCGCCCATGAACCTATGTATAGGGGTTGGCACATGTTTTCTTGACTCTCCGGTAGAAACTTTGGGGCACTCTTTGAAGTACTTTGTGTTGGTTGGATGAATCTGAGATTGTGTGATGCATATCATATAATCATGCCCACGGATACTTGAGGTGACAATGGAGTATCTAGGTGACAGTAGGGTTTTGGTTGATTTGTGTCTTAAGGTGTTATTCTAGTACGAACTCTTGAATAGATTGATCCGAAAGAATAACTTTGAGGTGGTTTCGTACCCTACCATAATCTCTTCGTTTGTTCTCCGCTATTAGTGGCTTCGGAGTGACTCTTTGTTGCATGTTGAGGGATTGTTATATGATCTATCTATGTTATTATTGTTGAGAGAACTTGCACTAGTGAAAGTATGAACCCTATGCCTTGTTTCCTATCATTGCAATACTGTTTACGCTCACTTTTATCTTTAGTTACCTTGCTGTTTTTATATTTTCAGATTACAAATACCTATATCTACTATCCATATTGCACTTGTATCACCATCTCTTTGCCTAACTAGTGCACCTATACAATTTACTATTGTATTGGGTGTGTTGGGGACACAAGAGACTCTTTGTTATTTGGTTGCAGGGTTGTTTGAGAGACTCTTCATCCTACGCCTCCCACGGATCGATAAAACTTAGGTCATCCACTTGAGGGAAATTTGCTACTGTCCTACAAACCTTTGCACTTGCAGGCCCAACAACGTCTACAAGAAGAAGGTTGTGTAGTAGACATCAGTGGGAGGGCTGCCGCACCCTTCCCCTGGCGCAACCCTCTTCCTCCCCAACACCTCCTCCTCCATAGTAGTGCTTGGCGAAGCCCTGCCGGAGAACTGCAAGCTCCTCCACCACGTTGTCGTGCTGCCGGAGCTCTTCCTTCACCTCTCCTCTCCCCTTGCTGTATCAAGAAGGAGGAGACGTCCCCGGGTTGTACATGTGTTGAATGCAGAGGCACCGACCGTTAGGCGTTAGATCGAATCTTCCGCGATTTGAATCGCCGCGAGTACGACTCCCTCATCCGCATTCTAGTGACGCTTCCGCTTTGCGATCTTCAAAGGTATGAAGATGCTCATCCCCTCTCTCTCTTGTTTCTAGAATCTCCTAGATGGATCTTGGTGATGCGTAGAAATTTTTTAATTATTGCTATGTTCCCCAATAGTGGCATCATGAGCTAGGTCTATTGCATAGATTCTAGGCACGAGTAGAACACAAGTAGTTGTGGGCGTTGGTTTGTTCAATTTGCTTACCATTACTTGTCCTATCTTGTTTCGGCGGTATTGTGGGATGAAGCGGCCCGGACCGACCTTACATGCACGCTTACGTGAGACATGTTCCACCGACTAACATGCACTTGTTGCATAAGGTGTCTAGCAGGTGACAGTCTCTCCCACTTTAGTCGGATCAGATTTGATGAAAAGGGTCCTTATGAAGGGTAAATAGCAATTGGCATATCACCGTTGTGGCTTTTGCGTAGGTAAGAAACGTTGTTGCTAGAAACCCATAGCAGCCACATAAAACATGCAACAACAATTAGAGGACGTCTAACTTGTTTTGCAGGTTATGCTATGTGATGTGATATGCCCAAAAGAATGTGATGAATGATATATGTGATGTATGAGATTGATCGTGTTCTTGTAATAGGAATCACGACTTGCATGTCAATGAGTATGACAACCGACAGGAGCTATAGGAGTTGTCTTAATTTATTGTATGACCTTCGTGTCATTGAAAACGCCATGTAATTACTTTACTTTATTGCTAACCGTTAGCCATAGTAGTAGAAGTAATAGTTGGCGAGACAACTTCATGAAGACACGATGATGGAGCTCATGGTGTCATGCTGGTGACGAAGGTGATCATGCCGCGCCTCAAAGATGAAGATCAAAGGCGCAAAATGATATTGGCCATATCATGTCACTTTATGATTTGCATGTGATGTTTGTCATGTTTTCATCTTATTTGCTTAGAACGACGGTAGCATAAATAAGATGATCCCTCATAAAAAAATTCAAGAAAGTGTTCCCACTAACTGTGCACCGTTGCGAAAGTTCGTTGTTTCGAAGAACCACGTGATGATCGGGTGTGATAGATTCTAATATTCGCATACAACGAGTGTAAGCCAGATTTACACATGCGAAACACTTAGGTTGACTTGACGAGCCTAGCATGTACAGACATGGCCTCAGAACACAAGAGACCGGAAGGTCGAACATGAGTCGTATAGTAGATACGATCAACATGAAGATGTTCACCGATGATGACTAGTTCGTCTCACATGATGATCGGACACGGCCTAGTTGACTTGAATCATGTATCACTTAGATGACTAGAGGGATGTCTATCTGAGTGGGAGTTCATTAAATAATTTGGTTAGATGAACTTAATTATCATGAACATAGTCTAAAATATCTTTGCAATATGTCTTGTAGATCAAATGGCACACGCTAATGTCGCCCTCAACTTCAACGCGTTCCTAGAGAAAACCAAGCCGAAAGACGATGGTAGCAACTATACGGACTGGGTCCAAAACTTGAGGATCATCCTCATAGCTGCCAGGAAAGCATATGTCCTAGAAGCACCGCTAGGTGAAGCACCCATTTTCCGAGCAACTCAAGACGTTATGAACGCCTGGCAGTCGCGTAGTGATGATTACTCCCTGGTTCAGTGCGGCATGCTTTACAGCTTAGAACCGGGGCTCCAAAAGCGTTTTGAGCAGCACAGAGCATATGAAATGTTCCAAGAGCTGAAAATGGTTTTCCAAGCTCATGCCCGGGTCGAGAGATATGAAGTCTCCGACAAGTTCTATAGTTGTAAGATGGAGGAAAACAGTTCTGTCAGTGAGCATATACTCATTATATTCGGGTTACACAACCATTTGTCTTAGTTGGGAGTTAATCTCCCAGATGACTCAGTCATTGAGAGGATCCTCCAGTCGCTCCCACCTAGATACAAGAGCTTTGTGATGAATTACAATATGTAGGGGATGGAGAAGTCCATTCCTGAGCTATATTCAATGCTGAAATCAGCGGAGGTGAAAATCAAAAAGGAACATCAAGTGTTGATGGTGAATAAGACCACTAGTTTCAAGAAAGGCAAGGGTAAAAAGAACTTCAAGAAGGACGGCAAGGGAGTTATCGCGCCCGGTAAATCAGTTGCCGGGAAGAAGCCAAACAATGGACGCAAGCCCGAGACTCAGTGCTTTTATTGCAAGGGAAATGGTCACCGGAAGCGGAACTACCCCAAGTACTTAGCGGACAAGAAGGTCGGCAACACCAAAGGTATATGTGATATACATGTTATTGATGTGTACCTTACCAGTACTCGTAGTAGCTCCTGGGTATTTGATATCGGTGCGGTTGCTCGTATTTGTAACTCAAAACAGGAGCTGTGGAATAAGCGGAGACTGGCGAAGGACGAGGTGACGATGCGCGTCGGGAATGGTTCCAAGGTCGATGTGATCCCCGTCGGTACGCTACCTCTACATTTACCTACGGGATTAGTTTTAAACCTCAATAATTGTTATTTAGTGCCGGCTTTGAGCATGAACATTGTATCTGGATCTCGTTTAATGCAAGATGGCTACTCATTTAAATCCGAGAATAATGGTTGTTCTATTTATATGAGAGATATGTTTTATGGTCATGCCCCTCTAGTCAATGGTTTATTCTTATTGAATCTCGAACGTGATGTTACACATATTCATAGTGTGAATACCAAAAGATGTAAGGTTAATAATGATAGTCCCGCATACTTGTGGCACTGCTGCCTTGGTCACATTGGTGTCAAACGCATGAAGAAACTCCATGCAGATGGACTTTTGGAGTCTCTTGATTATGAATCATTTGACACATGCGAACCATGCCTCATGGGGAAGATGACCAAGACTCCGTTCTCTGGAATAATGGAGCGAGCAACCAACTTGCTGGAAATCATACATACTGATGTGTGCGGTCCAATGAGCGTTGAGGCTCGCGGTGGCTATCGTTATGTTCTCACCCTCACTGATGACTTAAGTAGATATGGGTATGTCTACTTGATGAAACACAAGTCTGAGACCTTTGAAGAGTTAAAGGAATTTCAGAGTGAGGTGGATAATCAACGTGACAGGAAAATAAAGTTCTTACGATCAGATCGTGGAGAAGAATATTTTAGTCACGAGTTTGGTACGCACTTATGGAAATGTGGAATTGTTTCACAATTCACGCCGCCCGGAACACCTCAGCATAATGGAGTGTCCGAACATCGTAATCGCACTCTATTGGATATGGTGCGATCTATGATGTCTCTTACCGATTTACCGCTATCATTTTGGGGTTATGCTTTAGAGACAGCCACATTCACTTTAAATAGGGCACCGTCTAAATCCGTTGAGACGACACCATAGGAATTATGGTTTGGGAAGAAACCTAAGCTATCGTTTCTAAAAGTTTGGGGATGTGATGCTTATGTCAAAAAACTTCAACCTGAAAAGCTCGAACCCATGTCGGAAAAATGCGTCTTCATAGGATACCCTAAGGAAACCATTGGGTATACCTTCTACCTCAGATCCGAAGGCAAGATCTTTGTTGCCAAGAACGGATCCTTTCTGGAGAAAGAGTTTCTCTCGAAGGAAGTAAGTGGGAGGAGAGTAGAACTTGATGAAGTACTGCCTATTGAACCGGAAAGTAGCGTAGCTCAGGAAGATGTTTCTGTGGTGCCTGCACCAACTAGAGAGGAAGTTAATGATGATGATCAAGGAACTTCAGACCAAGTTGCTACTTGCTACTAAACTTTGTAGTTCCACAAGGACACGTTCCACACGATAATGGTATGGCAACCCTGTCTTGGAAATCATGTTCTTAGACAACGGTGAACCTTCGAACTATGAAGAAGCGATGGCGGGCCCGGATTCCAACAAATGGCTTGAAGCCATGAAATCCGAGATAGGATCCATGTATGAAAACAAAATATGGACTTTGACAGCCTTGCCTGATGATTGGTGAGCCATAGAAAATAAATGGATCTTTAAGAAGAAGACTGACGCGGATGGTAATGTGACCATCTATAAAGCTCGGCTTGTCGCTAAGGGTTATCGACAAGTTCAAGGGGTTGACTGACTACAATGAGACCTTCTCACCCTTAGCGAAGCTGAAGTCCGTCCAAATCATGTTAGCAATTGCCGCATTCTATGATTATGAGATATGGCAGATGGACGTCAAAACGGCATTCCTTAACGGTTTCCTTAAGGAAGAATTGTATATGATGCAGCTGGAAGGTTTTGTCGATCCTAAGGATGCTAACAAGGTGTGCAAGCTCCAGCGCTCCATCTATGTGCTGGTGCAAGCATCTCGGAGTTGGAACATTCGCTTTGATGAAATGATCAAAGCGTTTGGGTTTATGCAGACTTATGGAGAAGCCTGCGTTTACAAGAAAGTGAGTGGGAGCTTTGTAGCATTTCTCATACTATATGTGGATGACATACTATTGATGGCAAATGATATAAACTTTTGGAAAGCATAAAGGCCTACTTGAATAAGTGTTTTTCAATGAAGGACCTTGGAGAAGCTGCTTGCATATTAGGCATCAAGATCTATAGAGATAGATCGAGACGCCTCATAGGTCTTTCACAAAGCATATACCTTGATAAGATATTGAAGAAATTCGATATGGATCAGTCCAAGAAGGGGTTCTTGCCTGTATTGCAAGGTGTGACATTGAGCACGGCTCAATGCCCGACCTCGGCAGAAGATAGAGAAAAGATGAGTGTCATCCCCTATGCCTCAGCCATAGGGTCTATTATGTATGCCATGCTATGTACCAGACCTGATGTGAACCTTGTCGTAAGATTGGTAGGAAGGTACCAAAGTAATCCCGGCATGGAACTCTGGAAAGCGGTCAAGAATATCCTGAAGTACCTGAAAAGGACTAAGGATATGTTTCTCGTTTATGGAGGTGACTAAGAGCTCGTCGTAAAGGGTTACGTCGATGATAGCTTCGACACAAATCTGGATGACTCCAAGTCACAAACCGGATACGTGTATATTTTGAATGGTGGGGCAGTCAGCTAGTGCAGTTGCAAGCAAAGCGTCGTGGCGGGATCTACATGTGAAGCGGAGTACATGGCAGCCTTGGAGGTAGCACATGAAGCAATCTAGATGAAGGAGTTCATTACCAACCTCGGAGTTATTCCCAATGTGTCGGGCCCGATGACTCTCTTCTGTGACAACACTGGAGCTATTTCCCTTGCCAAGGAGCCCAGGTTTCACAAGAAGACCAGGCATATCAAGCGTCGCTTCAACTCCATTTGTGAAAATGTTCAAGATGTATACATAGATATTTGTAAAGTGCATACGGATCCGAATGTCACAGATCCGTTAACTAAACCTCTTCCATGAGCAAAATATGATCAACACCAGAACTCTATGGGTGTTCGATTCATCACAATGTAACTAGATTATTGACTCTAGTGCAAGTGGGAGATTGTTGGAAATATGCCCTAGAGGCAATAATAAAATGGTTATTATTGTATTTTCCTTGTTCATGATAATTGTCTATTGTTCATGCTATAATTGTATTAACCGGAAACCGTAATACATGTGTGAATACATATACCACAACATGTCCCTAGTGAGCCTCTAGTTGACTAGCTCGTTGATCAATAGATGGTCATGGTTTCCTGACCATGGGCATTGGATGTCATTGATAACGGGATAACATCATTAGGATAATGATGTGATGGACAAGACCCAATCCTAAGCATAGCACAAGATCGTGTAGTTCGTTTGCTAAAAGCTTTTCTAATGTCAAGTATCATTTCCTTAGACCATGAGATTGTGCAACTCCTGGATACTGTAGGAATGCTTTGGGTATACCAAACGTCACGACGTAACTGGGTGGCTATAAAGGTACACTACAGGTATCTCTGAAAGTGTCTGTTGGGTTGGCACAAATCAAGACTGGGATTTGTCACTCCGTATGACGGAGAGGTATCTCTGGGCCCACTCAGTAATGCATCATCATAATGAGCTCAATGTGACAATGTAGTTAGTCACGGGATCATGCATTACGGAATGAGTAAAGTGACTTACCGGTAACGAGATTGAACGAGGTATTGGGATACCGACGATCGAATCTCGGGCAAGTAACATACCGATTGACAAAGGGAATGGTATACGGGATTGATTGTATCCCCGACATCATGGTTCATCCGATGAGATCATCGTGGAACATGTGGGAACCAACATGGGTATCCAGATCCCGCTGCTGGTTATTGGCCGGAGAGATGTCTCGGTCATGTCTGCATGATTCCCGAACCCATAGGGTCTACACACTTAAGGTTTGATGACGCTAGGTTTGTTATGGGAATTAGTATGCGGTTACGGAATGTTGTTCGGAGTCTCGGATGAGATCCCGGACATTACGAGGAGTTCCGGAATGGTCCGGAGATAAAGATTTATATATGGGAAGTCCTTATTCGGTCGCCGGAAGTCTTCGGGGTTTTATTGGTATTGTACCAGGACCACTGAAAGGGTTCTGGGAGTCCACCGGGAGGGTCCACCTGCCCCGGAGGGCCCTATGGGCTGAATATGGAGGGGAACCAGCCCTAAGTGGGCTTGGCGCCAACCCCCCTAGGGCACATGAGCCTAGGGTTGGAGGGGAACCCTAAAGGGGGCGCCCCCCTTGGCTTGGGGGGCAAGCCTCCCCCCCTTGACCGCCGCCCCCCCTTTAGATCCATCTTGAGGCGGCCGCCCCCCTCTCCCTTTCCCCTATAAATATAGAGGAGGTGTGAGGGCTGCCGCACCCTTCCCCTGGCGCAGCCCTCTCCCTCCCCAACACCTCCTCCTCCATAGTAGTTCTTGGCAAAGCCCTGCCGGAGGACTGCAAGCTCCTCCACCACGTCGTCGTGCTACCGGAGCTCTCCCTCAACCTCTCCTCTCCCCTCTTGTTTCGGCGGTATTGTGGGATGAAGCGGCCCGGACCGACCTTACACGTATGCTTACGTGAGACAGGTACCACCGACTGGGATGCACTTATTGCATAAGGTGGCTAGCGGGTGACAGTCTCACCCACTTTAGTCAGATCAGATTCGATGAAAAGGGTCCTTATGAAGGGTAAATAGCAATTGGCATATCCCCGTTATGGATTTTGCGTAGGTAAGGAACGTTCTTGCTAGAAACCCATAGCAACCACGTAAAACATGCAACAACAATTAGAGGACATCTAACTTGTTTTTGCAGGCTATGCTATGTGATGTGATATAGCCAAAAGAATGTGATGAATGATATATGTGATGTCTGAGATTGATCATGTTCTTGTAATAGGAATCATGACTTGCGTGTCGATGAGTATGACAACCGGCAGGAGCCATAGGAGTTGTCTTAATTTATTGTATGACCTTCATGTCACTGAAAACGCCATGTAATTACTTTACTTTATTGCTAACCGTTAGCCATAGTAGTAGACGTAATAGTTGGAGAGACAACTTCATGAAGACACGATGATGGAGATCATGATGATGGAGATCATGGTGTCATGCCGGTGACGAAGGTGATCATGTTGCGCCTCAAAGATGAAGATCAAAGGCGCAGAATGATATTGGCCATATCATGTCAGTTTATGATTTGCATGTGATGTTTGTCATGTTTACATCTTATTTGCTTAGAACAACGGTAGCATAAATAAGATGATCCCTCATAAAAAAATTCAAGAAAGTGTTCCCCCTAACTGTGCACCACTGCGAAAGTTCGTTGTTTTGAAGCACCACGTGATGATCGGGTGTGATAGATTCTAACATTCGCATACAACGGGTGTAAGCCAGATTTACACATGCAAAACACTTAGGTTGACTTGACGAGCCTAGCATGTACAGACATGGCCTCAGAACACAAGAGACCGAAAGGTCAAACATGAGTCGTGTAGTAGATACGATCAACATAAAGATGTTCACCGATGGTGACTAGTCCACCTCACGTGATGATCGGACAAGGCCTAGTTGACTCGGATCATGTATCACTTAGATGACTAGAGGGATGTCTATCTGAGTGGGAGTTCATTAAATAATTTGATTAGATGAACTTAATTATCATGAACATAGTCTAAAATATCTTTGCAATATGTCTTGTAGATCAAATGGCCCACTCTAATGTTGCCCTCAACTTCAACGCGTTCCTAGAGAAAACCAAGCTGAAAGATGATGGTGGCAACTATACAGGACTGGGTCAGGAACTTGAGGATCATCCTCATAGCTGCCAAGAAAGCATATGTCATAGAAGCACCGCTAGGTGAAGTTCCCATTTTCCCAGCAACTCAAGACGTTATGAACGCCTGGCAGTCGCGTAGTGATGATTACTCCCTGGTTCAGTGCGGCATGCTTTACAGCTTAGAACCAGGGCTCCAAAAGCGTTTTGAGCAGCACAGAGCATATGAGATGTTCCAAGAGCTGAAAATAGTTTTCCAAGCTCATGCCCGGGTTGAGAGATATGAAGTCTCTGACAAGTTCTACAGTTGTAAGATGGAGGAAAATAGTTCTGTCAGTGAGCATATACTCACTATGTCCAGGTTACACAACCGTTTGTCTCAGTTGGGAGTTAATCTCCCAGATGACTCCGTCATTGACAGGATCCTCTATATCCATCTGGAGACGGCCGCCCCAGAGGGATTCCTGGATTAGGGGGTATCCGGACAGCCAGATTGTGTACAACGTCCGGACTATTGAAGCGTGAAGATACAAGACTCAAGACTTCGGCCCGTGTCCTGATGGGACTCTCCTTTGCGTGGAAGGCAAGCTTGGCGATCCGGATATTGTGTTTCCTTTCTTGTAACCGATTCCATGTAAACCCTAGCCCTCTCCGACGTCTATATAAACCGGAGAGGTTGGTCCTTAGGAGGCCGATCACAATTACAATCATACCATCATAGGCTAGCTTCTAGGGTTTAGCCTCTACGATCTCGTGGTAGATCTACTCTTGTACTACCCATATCTTCAATATTAATCAAGCAGGAAGTAGGGTTTTACCTCCATCGAGAGGGCATGAACCTGGGTAAACATCTGTGTCCCTTGCTTCCTGTTACCATCAGCCTTGACGCACAGATCGGGACCCCCTACCCGAGATCCGCCAGTTTTGACACCGACATTGGTGCTTTCATTGAGAGTTCCTCTGTGTCGTCGCAACAGGGCTTGATGGCGTCTCCGATCGTCAAACAACACGGTCCAGGGCAAGACTTTCCTCCCCGGACAGATCTTCGTGTTCGGCGGCTTCGCACTACGGGCCAATTCGCTTGGCCATCTAGAGCAGATCAATAGCTACGCCCCTGGCCATCAAATCAGGTTTGGAAACTTGAACTACACGGAGGATATCTGCGGAGACTTGATCTTCGACGGATTCGGGCCGGCGCCAGGAGCACCGGACAGTCACGACGAGCATGGCCTGAACCTGCTGTCGGACAACACCCGAGATATTACCCCTGCAGTTGCCCCGGACTCAAATCCGGAGCAGGCTGCGTTGCCTAGGGACGAAGGGATGGACCCCGCCCCGCAGGCCGCACACTCATTGGCGTTGGAGCCGAACACAGGCCGCACTTCGGAGGAAACCTGTGACTCCGGGCCCCCGGATTCATATCCGGTTGTAGGTCCCAGTCCGCGCACTCCCGAGCCCACCAAGCCTGGTCGTGCTCCGGTAATGGAGTTCACCGCTGTGGACATCTTCCAGCACTCGCCCTTTGGCGACATGCTAAACTCATTAAAAGCCCCCTCTTTGACAGAGAATTCCGGGCCGAACTATGTCCGGCTCGAATGGGAAGCAGGCGATGAAGAAATTAGTTACCCACCCACCACCCACTTCATAGCCATAGTTGATGATTTAACCGACGTGCTTGACTTCGACTCCAAAGGCATCGACGGTATGGACGACGATGCAGGAGAAGATTCAGAATTTACGGGGTACCGGACTTCCGTCTCGTCACACAACATATACATGGTGGATACGCCCAAGGAGGACGATGGTGACAATCCGGAAGATAAAAACTGCAGGCAAAAGCCAAAGCGACGGCACAGACGCCGTTCCAAATCCAGCAACAATAAAAATATCAGCAAGAGTGCCAGAAGGATGAATACTCCGGTTAACCCCGAAGGCAACAACGACCAAACGGAACCAGCGATGGAGCAGGACGAACCAGGTCACGCCGACATAGTTCGGAGCAGACGCCCGAAGACAACAATCCAGAGGGACGAGTTCATCAAACTGGCCCAGGGCAAGAGGACAGTCCGGACGATGATGCATTCATCATTCCGAAAGAATGCGTGGAATGAGATAACCTCCACAGAAAGCTAATGGCCACAGCAAGAAGTCTAAGAAGCAGAAGCAACGGCTTAAAGCCGCACAGGAAACGCTCAATCGCAGATGGAACAAAGTGCTAGACACTGAAGAAAGATATGGCGACGATCGCCATACAAAGAGCTACCCAAAACGCAAGCTACTGCCAGAATTCGACGACGAGGCCGTTCCACCAAAAAGTAACACGACCAGGAGACCAGACGTACCACTTCATAACCGCAACAAAGCAGCTACCGAAGACGCGCACGATCTACGTGAGCACCTGGATAAGATAGCTGGCGCAGCTAGGTCCATCTACGGATCTAAAGGACACACCCCAGTGGGGGACTGTGGTCGTCACAAAGATTATGACAATCAAATACCAGTTCGGAATAAACACCAGACACAACAACAGTCGACAGCATGCCATAGCGCGTCCAGATACAGAGGGGCTTCCCACCCCCTGTGCTTTACTGATGAAGTACTGGACCATGAATTCCCGCAGGGCTTTAAACCTGTGAACATAGAGGCAACCGACGGAACGACAGACCCAGGGGTCTGGATCGAGGACTTTATCCTACACATACATATGGCTCGTGGGGATGACCTCCACGCCATCAAATACCTCCCCCTTAAACTAAAGGGACCAGCTCGGCACTGGTTGAAAAGCCTCCCCGAAAATTCAATTAGGAGCTGGGAGGAACTCGAGGATGCTTTCAGGGCCAACTTTCAAGGGACTTATGTCCGGCCTCCAGATGCTGACGATTTAAGTCACATAATCCAACAACCCGGAGAGTCCGCCCGCAAGCTTTGGAACAGATTCCTCACTAAGAAGAATCAAATTGTTGATTGTTCGGATGCCGAAGCCTTAGCGGCATTTAAACATAGCATCCGTGACGAGTGGCTCGCCAGACACCTCGGCCAAGAAAATCCTAAGACAATGGCAGCCCTAACAAGCCTTATGACCCGCTTTTGCACAGATGAAGATAGCTGGCTAGCCCGTAAAGGCACCAGCAACCCCAGCACATCCGAAATAAGGGATGGCAACGGGAAGCCACGGGGTAATAAAAACAAATGCCAAAACAAGGAAGAGAGCCCGGATAACACCACGGTTAATGCCGGATTCAGGGGCTCTCGACCTAACCAGCAAAATAAGCCATCTAAAGGCAGTAAAGAGGGATCGTCCGGTCTGAACAGAGTCCTGGATAGACTATGACAAATTCATGGCACCTCCGACAAACCTGCAAACCACACGCACAGAGAGTGCTGGGTCTTCAAGCAGGCCGGCAAACTAAACGCCGAACACAAGGAAAGGGAAACACCAAGTGAAGACGAGGATGAACCACGCCAGCCGAACACTGTGGGACAGAAAAAATTCCCGCCAGAGGTTAAAACAGTGAATATGATCCACGCGACTCGCACATCCTCGAGAAGGCACGAACGCGCCCATAAAGACGCGCGTGATATAGAGCCCATCGTACCCACGCCTCACTACTAGATGTCTTATCCTTTGATCACCTGGATGGCCGAACTAGTATTCAGCGCGAAGGATCAGATGCCTTGGTGCTTGACCCAATAATCGACGGATACCATCTCACCCACATCTTCATGGACGGCGGCAGTAGTCTCAATTTAATATATGAAGACACTGTTCGTAGGATGGGGATAGACCCATCCAGAATCAGCAAAAGCATCACCACCTTTGAAGTGGTGATACCAGGCGTTGAAGCCTACAGTAGGGGCTCTGTTATACTGGAAGTCACATTCGGCTCTCCAGGCAACTTTAGAAGCGAAGAACTACTCTTCATCATCGCACCCTTCCAAAGCAACTATCACGCATTGCTTGGAAGAACGGCCTTCGCCCACTTCAACGCATTGTCGCACTATGGCTACCTTACACTCAAGATGCCCGGTACGCGTGGCGTCATCACCGTTAGAGGAATAATAGAGCTCTCTTCGCGCGCAGAGGAACACGCGACGGCCTTAGCGGCCGGACTATAAGTGGCCTCTAACATCAGAAAAGCATGACTGGCCGTTAAGACCACGGACACGGTTAGACGAGTCCGGTAGCCCATATCGAACCAGGGCACCGTATATGTAATCCCATAGAGGATACCAGGGGCTATAAACACTTAATAAAGCCCCACACTTGGCTCAACCTTATTAGCAAGCCAACATCTTACACTTTTACTATCCATCGCATACTTACATTGTACTCTCCTGTGAGTTTTCTTTTTTCCACAGACAACGTCCGCGCGATACCCTTCCAGGATACGGCACAATGGAGACAAAGGCGCAGACGCGCAGCAGGGCCCCGTTCAACAGGTTTCTTTTTAGATTAAGCCCCTGTGTAAACCTTTTCTATTGCCTCTTGTTGCTTAACCATCCCATGGGTTCCATACCCACAGAGGATACTGCCGTTTTTGGCATTTCACCACGACAGATCAATGCACGTACCTAGAAACACAGGGTTTATAATGAATGGGCATTCTTGAGCTCATCATCTGTTATAAAGTCCGAATACCTTCGGGAGTGTTCGGCGTCACGAGTTTGGCCTTATATGCATCAGCTCCGAATCATGTCTTTGGTCAAATGTTCGGTTTGCTTGGCTCCTGGGTTTGCCGCCTTATGTTCCATTATTATTAGCTAAGAGCCAAAGGAGAACTACTGCGATTGTGCCCTGGTTATTCCAGATGAGCACCTCAGTAGAGAAAGCCGAAAACTGACTGTCATGATGCAGCGAGAGACTGTTCAACCACTCGACGACTCACCGGAATCTCTAGGATTCCTCCGCATTAACGAAGGGCCATTTCCCGGCCAGGTACATACGTGCCCATATTCGGATGCACACGAAGGTACCAGGGGCAACATAGTAGCCCCAATGTTAGAATCCCATGGCTAAGCGAAAGTGTTACAGCTATATAGTCCGGTTGCCTAGTTCGACGTGCGATCACCTCCTTAATGGACCAAGACGTTGGATAAAGTGTGATAAAGCACAGTTTTTCGTGAACACCCCCGCATTGTATGCGTGGGGGCTGAAGCCAAGGACTGCTAACTTTCGGATCACACACACACACACACACACACGTAAACGGCCGCACAGGGGACACAATCATATTCTCAAAGAAACATTATAAATATAGCCTTACAATCAAAATAAACATTGTTTTTACAATGATTCGAGTCATCACTCGAATAAGACATTCTTCGGGCAATGCGCCTCTATCAGGCGGGCACCCTCTACGACCTGCGCCAAGTAGTGCTCGGCCGGATATTGGCCCCCCACAAGATCCTGGGACGCTATAATGGTGGCATCCATATCCGTCCAATACGCTTTAACGCGGGCAAGGGCCATCCGTGCACCTTCTACACACGCCGACCTTCTCATAGCATCGATCCGGGGCACAGCCCCAAGGAATTGTTGCACCAAGCCAAAATAATTGTCCGGCTTAGGCCCCTTAAGCCAAAGATGGTCTATTACAGACCGCATTGCAAGCCCGGATAGCCTGTGGAGCTCTGCTACAGCAGCCATCTTGTCACTTAACGGCAGCGGGCGAGTGGGAGCATTGAATTGCGACCAGAAAAGCTTCTCCACTTCCTTGTCACCTTGATCTTTGAACAACTCAGCAGCGTCGGCCGCACTCTTCGACAAATCCGCATATGCGTCCGCAGGACTCCAGCGTCCATCCAGGGGAGCGTACTTCGGATCGAAAAACTTCGTCCGCAGCAAATAGGAGCTCCCAGCCGTGATTTTACCGGCTTGTTGAAGCTCCTCCCGCGCACCCCTGAGCTTGGTCCGTATTTCCATGGTGGCATTAAGTGCCTTGTTCAGGTCGGCCGAACTATTCTCATGGAACTTTTTAAGGAGCTCATACTGGTCAGCGGCATTTTTTAACTCGATAGCCATTTCGGCTATCTTTTCCTCGCTTCGGCGATGAGCAGCCTGTTCAGCTCTCAATTCCTCGGCCGCCTTTAGGGCAGCCGCATTGCTCACCCGAGCTTGCTCCTTGGCTAGAGCAAGTTCTGCCCTCAGGGCCTCCACGGCAGCAGCACCATCTGCACTCTGAACATATTACATTAATATATGCCACCTTAATATTTTCATGTACAAAGGAAGACAGGGCACATACCTTGTGATTTATCCAGCTGCTCATTCACCAACGTGATGTCGGCATCAATCGACCAAATTTGCCTCGTCAGTTCGGCAACTTCAACGGACAGGCCAGCGGCCGGACCCACGGGTACCTGCACATATTTACAACACAATTTATTGGTTTATGATCCCCCGTTTGCCGCCTAGGGCGGGCAACCAGAGTCTCAGGGGCTACTATCTATATGGTGTACTCTAAACTACATACCTCAAAGCCTCTGAGCAGGCTTGTAAATGCTTCATTCAAACCGCCGGTAGCGGATGAAATCTTCTAGAGCACCGCGCTCATTAATGAGCGGTGCTCCTCCGAGAGCGCAGCTCGCTCGAGTAAGTCTGTCAGTACGTCCGGCCGGACATTGAACTGTGCCGGACCCTTCCCATCGCCACTCGTGGGAGCCAAATGCCTCGGGCTCAGGGGGGCTGACGCACTGACTTCCGGCTACGGCAGGTCTGGACTTCTCCGTGATGACACCTCGGTGTCGCCCGCTTCATAAGCCGGAGAGGTAGGTGGGGTCTCGCTCTCCATCATCTCTGGAGGAAGATCCCCCGAAGACGAACTCTGTCGAGAAGAGCTGCTAGCCGGACTGCAAAAAACGAATCCTGGTTATTGATCCAGGAGAAATACAGTGCCTGCAAATTAATGGTTGACTTACAGCTCGGTGGAGGGCTGGCCCGTTGGTGGGCACAACGCGGTGAGGATGCCCGTCGCGGCAGAGCCCCTTGGTGATACCTTCTTCCCTGGTTTAGGCGTCTCCGCCTCCAAGTCTTCGGAGCGGCCCTCTTCTTCCCGCGCGGGGAGGAGGCCTTAGCCTCCCCTCCCCGACTATCCCCCTTGGGGGAGGTAACAATTCCCCCGGTTCGGATGCGTAGCATGTGGGGTTCGGTTTCTTCGTTCCTCCCCTTGTCTTTTCCCGAGGGCATTCTGCTGAGTACCCGGTCGAGCATCTTGGCCATGGTAGGGGCGGGCGAGCCTTCGGGAAGTGGCGCCAGACACCTGATTCTCTCCGCCTTGCTAAGCCATTCCTGGACGCGGATGATTTTCAGAATAAACAATCATGACAAATACAAAACAGGGTGTCTGGTATCAAGGCTACTTACTTGGGTATCTAGACGATTGCAGGTTAGGCCCGCATCCTCAGTGGTGTCCGGACACACTACTTTCTGTCCAAATAATAATTTGCACATCTCTTCGAGCTTCAAGCCTAAGAAGTGCTTGACAGTCCGTGGACCCTCCGGATTGAACTCCCACATCTGGAGAGGCCGGCGTTGGCACGGCAACATCCATCGGATTAACATCACTTGCATTATGCTGACGAGGTTAATATACCTCTCAAGAAGCTCCCGTATGCGATTCTGCAGTACTGGAACATCACCAACGGGCCCCCAATTCCGTCCTACGTCTGTCCAAGAAGCCAGCTGTGACGGAGGGCCCGAGCAGAACTCCGGGGCAGCCACCCACTTTGTGCCCCTGGGAGCCGTGACATAAAACCACCTCCGTTGCCATACGTCGGATACTTCTGGGAAAGAACCCTCTGGCCATGGGGCATCGGCGTTTCTGCTTATTACGGCACCTCCGCACTCCACATGTCGCCCCTCGATCATCTTTGGCGTCACATTGAAGGTCTTGAGCCATAAGTAGAAGTGTGGGGTGACGTGGAGAAAAGCCTCGCACACGATAATGAGCAACGAGATATGGAGGATAGTGTCTGGAGATAGATCATGAAATTCCAACCCATAATAGAACATGATCCCCCTCACAAAGGGATCGAGGGTGAAGCCCAAGCCGCGGAGGAAGTGCGGAACAAAAACGACGCGCTCATTAGGCTCCGGTGTGGGGATGACCTACCCTGGAGCAGGAAGCCTGTGTTGGATGTCGGCGGTCAGGTATCCGACCTCCCTAAGCTTCACAATGTCGTCCTCTTGAATCAAGGAGGCCACCCACTGGCCTTGGGGGACGGATCCGGACATATTGGAGGATCTGGGGTGTTGAAGCTTGGGTTTCGGGTGTTAGAACTCGAGGTGCAAGAAGGCGCGAGGAAGGTGGAAAAGAGGTGTAGGCCTCAACCCCTTTTATAGAGGGGATGAATATCAAGAGTCCCTGGTGTGGCCCTTTGAGGCTTATCTAAAAACACACGGGGTAATACCAACGGCCGTCGTGGGGTCACGCACGCCCATATTAATGGGAAAATCCCGTAATAAGAGGAACACGATCTCTGCCTTGACGGGACATGCCAATAAAACCGCCTCGTAACACGAGTCGAGGTGGGGTAAGAAATGCCGGTTCGCGTTGGACCAGGCCACGATGCACGGGCACGACACACGAAGATCGCCAGCAGATCAGATTTATACCATGTGAAGATCATCTTGCAGATCCGGACACGGTCTACGTGTTCAATAAATTACTTCGGAGTATTCGGAGAAGGAACCCGCCTTGCAATGCCGAAGACAATACTGCACGCCGGACTCATCGTCATTGAAGCCTGGTTCAGGGGCTACTGAGGGAGTCCTGAATTAGGGGGTATCCGGACAGCCGAACTGTGTACAACGTCTGGACTATTGAAGCGTGAAGATACAAGACTCAAGACTTCGGCCCGTGTCCTGATGGGACTCTCCTTTGCGTGGAAGGCAAGCTTGGCGATCCGGATATTGTGTTTCCTTTCTTGTAACCGACTCCATGTAAACCCTAGCCCTCTCCGATGTCTATATAAACTGGAGAGGTTGGTCCTTAGGAGACCGATCACAATTACAATCATACCATCATAGGCTAGCTTCTAGGGTTTAGCCTCTACGATCTCGTGGTAGATCTACTCTTGTACTACCCATATCTTCAATATTAATCAAGCAGGAAGTAGGGTTTTACCTCCATAGAGAGGGCCCGAACCTGGGTAAACATCTGTGTCCCTTGCTTCCTGTTACCATCAGCCTTGATGCACAGATCGGGGCCCCCTACTCGAGATCCGCCGGTTTTGACACCGACAGCCCCCCTCTCCCTTTCCCCTATAAATATACGGGAGGTGGGAGGGGTGCCGCACCCTTCCCCTAGCGCGGCCCTCTCCCTCCCCAACACCTCCTCCTCCATATTAGTGCTTGGCGAAGCCCTGCCAAAGAACTGCAAGCTCCTCCACCACGCCGTCGTGCTGCTAGAGCTGTCCCTCAACCTCTCCTCTCCACTTGCTGGATCAAGAAGGAGGACACGTCCCCGGGCTGTACGTGTGTTGAACGTGGATGCGCCGTCCGTTCGGCGTTAGATCGGATCTTCCGCGATTTGAATCGTTGCGAGTATGACTCCCTCATCTGCGTTCTCGTGGCGCTTTTGCTTAGCAATCTTCAAAGGTATGAAGATGCTCATCCCCTCTCTCTCTCTTGTTGCTAGAATCACCTAGATGGATCTTGGTGATGCGTAGAAAATTTTGAATTATTGCTACGTTCCCCAACAGGAGGGAGGAGGAGGAGTGATGAGGCTTACCGAGCAGGACGGCAGTGCAGCGACAGTGCGGGAGAAGGACGGCGTGTGGTGAGGGAGGAAGAGAGAGAGAGAGAGAGAGAGAGAGAGAGAGAGGGAGGGAGAGAGAGAGAGAGCAACTAACACTAGTAGAGGATAAAAGTAGCATAGTAGTAGCATGGCGGAAGGACCCGCGCTACTGCTAAGCTCATTACCTATAGCGCTGGGTCCAAACCAAATGCTACTGCTAGTCAGGGCCCACAAGTTGGCCCCGTGTATAAATAGTAGCAGCACGGGGTCTAGGACCAATGCTACTTCTATGAGATTAGTAGCAGCGCGGGTGGTATACCCAACGTTGCTACTGTTGCCTCCCACGGGGGTGCCGTGGGGACCACTTACTAGTAGCGTTGAATGGCCTAGCCTGCATAGCTACTAAGATGTACCTGTAGTGCTTGTTCTATACCCGCTCTAATGCTATTTAACAGTGGCGCCGACTCCATACCCAGCGCTACTACTAGGCATCTACCTGTAAGGTATTTCCTTGTAGTGAAATGCCCTAAAAACTACATCATTTATAATTTTTCCTCTTCTACTCCTTCTGGACACCTTTGTTAGTCGGCTCATCGCCCGAGGTATTCCTGGAGTGCTAGTAACGTGTGTAGTTAACCTGCCCAAAACCAAAGCGTCTGCCTTATTCTACTCCCACGCGAGCATTTCCTCTATCTCGACATTCACTAAACCATGTCGGTCGTCCATGATAAAAATCATCTGCAATGCACCAAGACTTTCCTGAAATCGCTGCTTGCCATATTTAGGGAATAGCCAAAACTATATCGAGTCCCACCTAAATGCTACATGGCAGTCCACATGGAAGGTTAATGCAAGTTAATGATAGTCAACACAAGTCGAGGAGATCAACAAAGGCTCAAGCAAGCCCCTGTGGGTCCCAATAAGCCACCTAAAGTCCAAGAAAGTCTTCATATTCAACCTCAAAGAAATAGAAGCACATAAAATACTAAGTCAAAAGTGAAAGCAAAGGCGCAAAGTAGCCCAAGTCCAAGCAAGAAAGTCATCATATGGTGGAGGGAATCCCTTAATGGGCCAGAATCCCCGTCCTAGCCCAACTAGGGGCTCATAGACCCAAGGGCAAAAGAATAACTAGTTCTAGCATTCCATCCATAGGCTATATAAGACCTCCCCCCATGGGTACGTAAATCATTTGCTCTATACTTAAAGAAATTTCAGAGAAGTGTCACTCTTCGCCTTCCCTAGAGCTCGGCCTCGACCGAAGGCCAAGAATCAGAGTCTGAGGGACCTAATAAGGCTCGGACTAGTCTCAAGTCATATAACACCACAAGCGGTAACACACTTAGTGTTTCATGCGTCGAGCACTACTCTCGATGACCCTTCCTTGTAGAACGTAGGGCGTGCTCCCACGAGGCGACCGAACCAATTTGAAAAGCATCTTCATCTCCCTTTGTTGCAACTTGGCCAAATTGGTTTGGCAAGTGGTAGTTTGTGCATTTAATCTTGGTAGACCACCTATATTTTTGACTTGACGAGAGTAAAGGCTCAATCCTTTACAAAGGGATAGAGATCTATGTACCAATTGTCAGATCGAAAGGATAGGTCTAGGGGGGGGTGAATAGACACTAACAAGGCAAAAAGTGCAATTTTTAGTTCTCTTGAAACTTAGGCATATTTTAGCACAAGTTAGATAGCGAGCAATACAACCTACACATGCATATTTAGAGTATGGGCAACGGATACTAAATGACATGCAAGTGCAAGAAAGTATGGAGTAGTGTTAGGAGATTTTGCAAACGAAGGGTGACACAAAGATCCTTCATGTGGTTTAGATAGGTGGTGCTATCGTACATCCACATTGATGGAGACTTCTATCCCTCAAGGGATAAACTACGTGAGTCTATGGAGGGCTCCACCTATGTAGGGTCCACGAAAAGCAACCTTGTCTATTCCATCATGGCTTATGCCCATGAAGGACTAGCCTCACTAGTGGTAGATCTCTATAAGCATAGGAGGCTGCTAAGTGACACCTAACCAATCTAGGAGACACTACTTTCAAAAGATAATAGATGTTGCTGTTGATGATGAACTACTTGCTCTTGTGCTTCAAAAGATAGTCTCCTCACCTCTCAAACACTCTCTCACAGATTTGACTATATGGTAGGAGAGGGATTGGAGTGGAAAGCAACTAGGGGAGGCTAGAGATCAAGGATCAAAGGTTAGAGTGAAACCCTATTGATCTCAACACAAGTGTGGGTGGTTCTATCTCGGAAAATCGATACAAGTGTAAGCTTTGAATCGGTTGCATGCTCTCTAGGGGTTGGGGGAATGGGTGGGGGTATATATATATATATATATATATATATATATATATATATATATATATATATGTATATATATATATATATATAGGCAACACCAAAAATTCAACCAATACATACCTTTATGCACACTTCGCTGGAACAGGGTGAAACCACTCGGCGAGACCGACCTCTTACAAATGGTTTGGACTTTAGACTTTTCAGTGAGACCGGATGAAGCTCCCGGTGGGACTGAGGCAAGCTGGCCTAAGTACTTTCCACACTTTGGTGTCATCGACTGAAACCATTCGAAAATTCCAATTGAATCTCAGTTGGCAAGAGACGGTTGGCAAGTGCTCTTTGGTGGGACTAAATGGTCAACTCGGTCACACCGAGACGCTAGGGTTTAGGCAGTGGCTATGTCAAGTGTATCTTGGTGAGTCCAGCTGAATGTGTTTCGATGGGACCGAGATGGACTTTAGAGTTTTAGACATAGTGAATATGAGACTATGGCTGAGGGTTTTAGAGCAATATCTCTAAGAACTTGAGCAGTTAGACCATCATCAAAACCTCATCCCCTTTTAACAGTATTGGCTTTCCGAAGGCTCAATGTGATCTTGGATCACTTAACCAAAAATGTAGAGTCTTGAAGTTTAGCCAACACCATTCCTTAGCATCTTGAGGGGTCCACTTCTCAATCCAAAGGTTTGCCTAAGTTGAACTATTCCTGAAATACATTCAAGTAAAACATTAGTTCAACAACATCTAAGTTGACATGAATTATCAAAACCACCAAGAGAGTGAATGTGCTTTCAGAATCTGTTGTCAAGAAGGCTGGAGCTATGAATGAATCTGAAGCATGGTGCAATGATGTTCTTAGTGTTATGATATATCTGCTTTACATTTGAGTTTGTTGGATGTGTTGGTTGTTGAATATGTAATTTAGAGCTCCCCATCGATGGAGTGCTTGGGGTGCTGGGTCTGTTCTAGTCGCGCGTGGTGCTTATCTGCATTAGAACTCCAACTTAGTAGTTTCTGTGTTCTTTCTTTTGGTAGTGTAGGTTTCTTTAATGGAAATCGACGAGGTAGCTCGTTGCTTCTATTTTTTTTATAACCACGTAGAGCAAAATACGAGTGACATGCCGGCAAAAATAAGCATGTGAAGAGACTTTTCAACACACAATATCCAACACCTAAAAATATTTGTCATGTTACAGAGAGGAGTATATTGGGCACAAATTAAACAACAAGCAAAGTAAATCGTGCAAAAGAACATTTTGAAAGAACAAATACTGGATATATTTTTGTTTAGATCGGGATGATCATATCACTAAATTATCTTAGTAAAGGTAATTTCTTAACATAGAAATTGTAATACCCCCTTTGATCCATATTACTTGTTGCTCCTTTAATACAACTAAGTTATAAGCATCAACAAGGAATATAGATCAGAAGGAGTAATACTTTTAGTTAGAATATATTTTAAGCCTCGAAAGTCTATTGGAATGTCACTGACTTGAGCATCAAGCATAGGCTCGTATATGAATATATGCAGAAAAACCTCGCGACACATGTGATTAGCAATCGGAACTATTAAAAAATGTATGCAAGAAAAAAAGCTCATGAAACATGAAGGTCTCATGAGAAACTATCACACTTCGGATTGAGTAAGACATTTGCGACCTTGAATGGTCTACTTCTTTCTTATATTTAATGGCAGTAAATCTTATTTAGTCTCTAAGGTCTCGTTGGACTCCCAACAGACTTGAGCTATGAGTATACCTCGTAAATTAAGATAGAGTCAACATTGCAGCGGTGGTGCTTGAACTTGATGCAAAATTTCACTTTAGTGCTAGAACTTATGATATACATCAAAGTGGTGCAAAAATTTGGCTTTGGTGTGCAAACACAGTCTTGAACACTTTTAGATACGAAATTGGCGCTCACTATGCTAAGATAGGAAATTGACGCCGACTAAGATCGTCATGTGGCGTGGGGCCTGCTGTCACGGCGAAGGAAGCATGTGGCTTGTTATCTTGCAAAAAAATTACTTGGAATTTTCTTCTCAAGAAAAAGCCCCCAACTGGGTCTCGAACTAAAGATCTATGGTTAGGACTTAGGAATGATACGCCAATCCAACCTTCACATTTCAATGTCAAATATGGATAAGAATAAGAAGACCTAATATATTATAACAAAGAGACTCGCTGGGCTTAAATGGACTGCAGTTAGTGCGGCCCATTTTGCATGTGTTAGTTTTTTAATACATTTCTAAACATATTTAAGTTATAAACACGTGTGTAAAAGTATTCAACTGTTTCTATAATTAAAATAATATTTATGAACAATAATTTTAGAAATATCTTTATTATTTTAAATTATACAAACATTATATTGTAATTCATAAACAGTATTTGAAATATATGAATATTTTTAAAATAATATGTGAACCTTTTAAAGTAATTTATTTTCTTTGTTTGTATAACGTTTGTAGCACAACAATATTCATAATTATATTATATGTATATTTCATATTATAAATGAATATTATCTGAAATTAAATGAAAATTTTCTAGATGTATTTTAATTTTTTATGTTTGTTATTTAAAACAAATTATTTGCCTTCGGTTCGAGAGATATGCATGGTGCAGGATTTCATGCGGCAGCTGGTTTGAGTCCCCAAGCCATCTTTTTTCACTTGGATAATAAAATTTAATTTACTTCACTGAGTATGATATAAAGACAATGTATTCATATTGGGCATCAAATGGATTTGGTTGGAGTGGCTAGCCGCACATGCTCGTTACCTTATTATTCTCATAATATGTAAGCACTGACAGGTGGGCTCCATGCGGGCAACTACTATTTATTTTGACCCAAGCCAGGGTTTGTTTGTAAGAAAAAATATTGAGAATCTTTTGGCAAAGAAGCAGGCCACATTCCCTTGTCTCCGCCTTTAGGTCACTGACAGCAAGCCCCACGCCACGCTGGCACGCCTACTCAACACCGCGGGCATGATTTACACGCCTAAGTCAAGTTTTTGCATCACTTTGATGTATAACGCAAGTTCTAGCACTAAAGTGATCATTTACGTCAAGTTTAAACACCACTGCTAATTGACTCAGATTCATTTAGATACTCCTATTCAATATCCATGCTGGAGCATTCGGAGTCCCTGGCTCCCTGCCCTATGCTAGTGAGTCATTCAACCAAGCCTAAAATGCGAACTCGCTTACCAACGTCTCTGACAGACAAGCCGCCTAGATGGATGGAGTTAACAATAAGTAATTAATCATGAGCCTTGTCTAGACACAAATCGAGCAACTACTCGTTTTTAAGCACGTCTAATGAGGCAGGTGCCAGGTGTTGGATACCACCTTTACCAGTTAGTGTGATGTGTTGTGATTTGAGCTAGTTTGCGTATAGGCTTTGGGTTACCAATGCATTGTCAGTCACTCACTTGGGAAGGATAGAAGCTTTTTTTTTAACCATGCAGGAGGACTGCATGTATAATATTAAGATAGAGAGAAAAAATACAACCGCCCACCAGTCCACATGATCCAGCTTATAACATTCAAACAACCATAAACTCAAGACTAAAGCAACATACCAAGCCTACAACAAATGGCCAAAATTAAAAGCAGCAGCTAGTGGAGAACAAAACGACCATGCTCGCCTCTGCCCATAGCTTGGCATCAACAATAACTTGATCAAAGATCTTCATCATTGGCATGTGAGAATTCTCAGAAACCCTACCATTCCTCTCCCGTCATACGCTCCAGGTGATCAGCGACACCAAGGTGTTCAGAGAGTTTCTTGGAAGGATAGAAGCTTCACCCTCTCTCCTTTGCTCTGTACCCCGCATTCACACTGCGGAGAAAGGGTGATGCTAATACTCTATGATATTTGCTTTTCTAAAGCTGTAGCGCTTGGTTCACGTAGAACAGGATTCACGCCATGATACCACGTGTATGGTGGTTTCAAATCATGATGTTATCATTGGAGAGAATGTATACCTCGTGTAATCATATAAATTTCCATGTTTCTTCTCATACATGCATGGTTCAGTAGTAAGGACACACAGACGGCGCAGCTAGGGAGAGAGGAAAGCTAGCATGCATCGAACATCGCAATTCCCTCCCCTTCTCTCTCAGCACATTGCAGGGCAGTACGTATGCTGCAAGAGCTAGAACGGGTATGCATGTGTGTGTGTGTGTGGTTAATTGACGTTTACTGGCTACGGTACGCAGCTACCATTTGATACGTAGTACAGTAGTACGAAATTCATAGACGCGCGGTGGCATACGGGGAAAAGAAAAGGAGAAGAATTTTCTGGCATGCAAGGCTGAGCCCGAGCAGTGGCACAGGAGAATATGTTGAGCTCGGAGACAAGCGTTACGTACACACAGAGGAAAAGCGAAGGCACGAGCTAGTGGAGATTCAGCAAGGCCATGTCACCTCGCAGCTAATCAGGGCGCCGAGAGAACGATGCATCGTGCATGCATGCGCACACCGATGCTCCTGTGTAGTGCAGTGTATGCATGTCGACCCGATCGATCGATCGATCGCCGTGCTGCATGCATGCATGCATGCGGGTTGCTAGCAGGGATTCCCTTGCCCGCGTCTCGGAAATCATGCACATTGCATTATATCTACGTGTAAATTATAAGAACGATTGATCCTGCCCGTAGCCGTCTGCCGTCTACTACCTCTGCATCGCCGTCGGGTAGCTAGACCGAGAGATAGATCATTGTACGTAGCGCCGCACCAAACCATGAAACCAACACCACCAGCTCTTGGGCCAGGGCAGAGGAAAGCTTCAACAGCTAGTGGTCAAGACGGCCAGAGCTCCGGCAACCGGCACTAGTGGTGGCAAAGCGTGGTCGCGCAGCAGCTAGCGTGTGCTCGTCGACCGTGTGCGAGGCAGACAGGCAGGCAGCCCGCGGCCTCTTCGATCAGAATGATGGCCGCTTTAGGACGGCGGGGTGGAGTCCAAAAGACGTAGCCGCTTTCGCAGCCAAAGGCCCCCGTTTCGGAATGTTCACCTCGCTGCGTGCCTACTACAGTACTCTTTTTATTCCTTCTTGGCCGGCATTTCCCTTCTTTTTCTGGTTCGGTGCGGGCGTGCATTCGTGAGACTGAGACCGGAGCTCTTTTTTTTCGGTAAATGCTAATTTTCATCCGTCTGAAATCTTTTCGCTTTCATCCGTTTTTCTACCCGTTCGATCCTCGACTCAAGATTCGTGTTTTTCTCTTTTTTTCCGCCTCGGGGTGCTTTGTCCGTTATCGGGCCCACAAACTTCTCCTGAGACCCGTTAATCCTGGCGGGTAGTGTCCTAGTCGGGTTCTTTTTATTTCCTTTTTCTCCTCTGCTGACTTTGTCCGTTTTCATTCCCCACAACGAGCGGCGCGAGCTTGAGGCAGAGTCATGACGATTTTTAGCTAGAGATCTCAGTCGCAGATCTCTCGAGGGCGAGCCGGTGGTTAGGCGTCCAGTCCTCCTTCCCCCTTCCCATCCTCTGCTTCCTTGTCCTCAAGCGCGCGCAGAGGGAGAGGCAAAATCGATGCGATGGCGATCCGGCTGCGTTGTCTTCTTTGCTTCGCTTGACTTCGGCAGCTCCTCATTTTCCCTGTGTTGATCTGCGAGTCTGTGTCCCCCTCCTCATCCTCCATCCATGGTTGGTTTTGTAAGTATCCTTTCCCCCCTTTGTTCCTCCCCTTGTTTTTCCTGTTTGATTTTTTCTAAATCCGGTGAATCCTGTATGTTCCCCTCTGTAGCTGTGGTTCCAAGATGTTTTGAACGTTGCAGGTGTGCGTTTGATGTATATGTAGTGGTGGATCCTTCCTGTATATTGTTGTTTTTTTGTGCTTCCGGATTGCGCTCTAGTTGTCACTGTAACGAGTAGCTCCTAGTTGTGTTCAATTTCTTTAGTGGATCCATCTTGCAGTTGTCGCTGGATCCCTCCTGGTTGGTTGTAGATGCTCCTAGGTGTGTACAATCCTCCTTGTAGTTGTTGCTACAGATCCCTCCTGTTTGGATGTAGATGCTGAATCTAGCTCATAGTTTGTGTGACTATAAAAATCAGTGTAATCACAGCTAATTAATGTGGTTACACTGTGTTCCAGTCTCTGAAACTCATGTGTTTTTATTAGAAATCCAGTGTAATTTCACTAAAATTTGTATTCTAAGTACAATGTATGTTTCAGTGAATTTTCCATGTAATTATTGCGGGCATTTTCAGTGGAATTACAGTGCTTTTGAATTGTAATTACAGTGTCAAATTCAGTGTAATTACAGTGAGGATTTTAGTGTGTATTCTTAGTGGTTTTACACTTCAATCTCAGTGGATTTACAGTGTAAGTTCTTTAGAATTTAGGTGATTTTTTGCAGTGTAATTCTCAGTGCATTTTCAATGTATCCTTAGTGCATTTTGTAATGTAATTCTTTACTGGGTTCAGAGGATTCTTAGTGGATTTACAATGTACGCTTAAGTGGATTTACACTGTAATTTTTAGTGGATTTGCACTCTAACTCTTGATTTTTACAGTGTAATTTCAATGGATTTCCAGTGTAGTTTTTAGTGGATTTAGACTGTAGTTTTTCAGTGGAATTTGCACTGTAACTCTTGATTATTTTAGTGTAATTTTTAGTGGATTTACACTATGATTTTCAGTGTTTTTTGCATTGTAACTCTTGATATTTATTGAGTGTAATTTCAGTGGATTTACACTGTAATCCTTACTGCTTTCGAGTAGGGACAGTTTTTTACCCTTTTGTAATCTGCATTTGAGTAGGGGCTGGATTATTTCTGTATTATATTTAGTGTATTTCTTATTGGATTTACACTGTATCTCTCAGTGGACTTACACCGTAATTTTTAGTGGGTTTTACAGTGTAATTCTCAGTGGATTTACACTGTAATCCTTTGAGGATTTTACAGTGTAATTCTTATTGGATTTACACTGTAACTCTCAGTGGACTTGCACTATTTTGTTGAGTGAACAAGTATGCTCCACTCTGTTTTGTTGTCAAGAACCAATTTAGAAAAGCATGATTGAATCGGTTTTCTTTTCACAGGATATGTTAATGCTATAAGAGAAATATACATTAAGGAACTTAGCTTCATCATGTTCGAGGTACAGGTCGTGACCCTTCATGCTTTTGCCCATCCCATTTGATTCCATTGCAAGCACCTGTAAATGTAAACATGTATATAAGCATTGTTCTGTTAATCTTGAAACATGTACTGTGTGCTTGTACATGTGTTTGCCCCTTTTTGTCAGTTCATAGGTTTAATTGATATGAACTGATCATTTCATTACTTCATGTGTGTACTCATTTGTATTTACAAACAGTAGTTCGTAGCAATTTGAACTTCAATTAGGAAAGGAAGGTCTTTCTATGTAGTTCCAAAGCTACAAAATTTAGTCCTAGTTTCTTTACTTTCTTGTAGATGGGTTATTTTGTAATCATGATCTAAGTTTCTGATTAGAGTATAGTTTGTGTGTGCCAACGTTTCTCAATTACAGTCCTAGCTTTATGAAAATATAGCATTTCTAACCTGTTTGTTCAAGGACTCTCCTAACATTTTGTATTTTATCTCCCTGAACATGTGATCTCCTATCTCTTTATACTCATTTCCATGTGCTGTAACTGTTGTTTTCAATTCAGAAACTTCCTAGTAGTTCTCAAATTCATGAAATTAATATGGAATTTTGTTTCCTAACCTTTCTGTGCCTGCACCCCTAGACTCATAGGATCCTATAGTGTTCTTCCTAGATCTAGTCTTAATTTCCTGGTTCTAGTTTAAAGTACTAGAATTCATATTTTTTTGTCCCTCCAGTATGTTAGTGGGTTTATTTGTCTCTGCAGCATGTACAGACGCCCTTTTGATTTCTGATGTAGAGAGACAGGGGAGAGAGATCTGCCTAAATCATGCTTAGTATGTGGTGATTGCAAAGTTGGGGGGTGTTTACCTATGTTTCCTCATCTTCTGCAGTGTGGATCATCTTCAGGTTTCTGTCATAGATCATGGAGGAATCGCCCTCTTGGTTGGTGCTTATTCCCGTCCTCTGCAGTGCATTTTTGTAGTGGAAATCACAGTGGAAATATAGTGGAGTTATTAGTGTAATTTTATAGCGTTTCAATGTAATTTTTAGTGCTCCTGAGTGTGATTTGTCATGTCCATTTAGGTGTGTGTGTGATTAGGTGACAGCACCCTGGTCCTTTCCTTTTTTTTCATTTGCTCTAGTTTAGTGCACATGTACATGGCAAAGTTTGGTTGTAACTTTGGGTTTTTCTGTGCTCGGTTTTGTTGATTTTCTGTCCGGGCTGGAAGCTGGATAAGTTGGAATGTGGACCCGTTAAGATTATGATGCTGGTGTGTGGACCCGTTTAAGCTCGTGATGCTGGTGGTGTTTAAAATCGGGGACAAGTAGGAACTAACACAGGACAGGAGACACTTGTATCCTGTAATTGGTGGAAAAATCTGACTGAAAGCGAATTTGTTTTCATCCGGTTGTAAAATAGACAGTCCCTTTTTTTTCTCCTGCTCCTCCTTCGGTTTGGAGATGATCTTCAAGTGTGTGCGATAGTCTCTCTCCACAAAGCATCTCAACCTCTTCAAGAGCAATGCGATGGACGTATACGTATGGCCGGCGACGCCATGGAAAAGGTATTTTAAATGGCCCCGATGCACCCAAAGTTCCAAGCTATTTCTTCCTAATAAAAAAACAATCATTGGGCACTCAACACTCGATCTGTGCCCCCGGCCAATGGCTCCTCGACACGGCGGGCGTGCGCTGCCGGGCCGTCCCGCGACACACGAGCGGCGCGTGCGGCCGCCGGGCCCCGCCCACGAGGGGAACCCGCACGCGCGCGGAGGAGCCACGAGGCCTTTTCTTCCTCTCCTTTCCGATTTTGGTAGGCGCGCGCGTGCACGCCATGTGTTGCCATGTCCATTCCCATTGCTCGTTGCACCTTTGCCCATGGGCGAAGCCAGGTGTAAGAGCAACTCCAACCGGGCGATTCAAATAGACGCGCATTCTGTCCGCTCTTTATCCGTTTGAATCAGCTAAGCGGACCTGCGCGTCCGCTTTTTCATATGGGTCGGCTTGACCGCCCAACAGGAGACCGACCCAAAATTGTGCGCGGATAAAAAACAAAAATAAATACACGTGGCACAGAAAACAAACCTAGAAACTTTAATTAACAATAACTTAATCAACCGCCGGCCATAGTCCACTAAAACTTAATTGCACATTTATAAAAACATTAAAAAAATTGACGCGCTCGCAGCCCTAGACGTCAGCCTTGCCCTTACCCTTGCTGTCGTCATCGTCGCCGGTGAGGTCGATGAAGACGGGAAGCGGGCCAGCCCAACAGAAGGCAGCTTGATAGGCCGCCAGGGCTGTCTCCTCTGGCGTCTGCTGCGGCTGAGGCAATGTGGCGATGCGGGCGCGCTCCTCCTCCCCCTCTCGCTCCCTCTACATGAGCTGCTCGGCGTCTGCGTGCTCCTCTGCCAGCAGGTATTGCCGCCAATGCTGGAGGTACATGGACTCCTGCACTAGCATGGCACCAAACAAAATGGGGGGGGGGGGCGTTGACGAACTCCTGCACCTGGCCGGTCCAAACGTACCTCTCGGCCGGCTCGGGTGCAAGCGGTGGCGGAGACAGCGGCGGCACCACGTAGTCGCCTGCTACGGAGAGGGCCATGGCCTCCGCCATCTCCGCCTCGTACGCGGCCTCCTCGGCTGCTGCCGCTTCGGCCTTCCGCCGCTCCAACTCGATGGAGTCGGCGAAGGCCTCAGCCAGTGCCTCCTAGTAGGCCGCTTCAGCTTCCTCCTCTTCTGGCTTGATGACGGGGGCAGGCAGAGGGTTGGCGTGGTGGCGCTGCATGCCCAGTCGCTGTCGGTGTCAAAACCGGCGGATCTCGGGTAGGGGGTCCTGAACTGTGCGTCTAAGGCTAATGGTAACAGGAGGCGGGGGACACAATGTTTACCCAGGTTCGGGCCCTCTTGATGGAGGTAATACCCTACTTCCTGCTTGATTGATATGATGATATGAGTATTACAAGAGTTGATCTACCACGAGATCGTAGAGGCTAAACCCTAGAAGCTAGCCTATGATTATGATCGTTATTGTCCTACGGGCTAAACCCTTCGGTTTATATAGACACCGGAGGGGGCTAGGGTTACACAGAGTCGGTTACAAAGAAGGAGATCTACATATCCGAATTGCCAAGCTTGCCTTCCACGCAAAGGAGAGTCCCACCCGGACACGGGACGAAGTCTTCAATCTTGTATCTTCATAGTCCAACAGTCCGGCACAAGTACATAGTCCGGCTGTCCGAGGACCCCCCAATCCAGGACTCCCTCAGTAGCCCCTGAACCAGGCTTCAATGACGATGAGTCCGGCGCGCAGATTGTCTTCGGCATTGCAAGGCGGGTTCCTTCTCCGAATACTCCAAGGTAGATTCTGAACACAAGGATCGTGTCCGGCTCTGCAAAACAATTTCCACATACCACCATAGAGAGCACAATAATCCATAAATCTAATCTGCTGATAACTTTTCATAGCGTGACGTCACGCCAAAGCCCGGTCATTATTCGAACCGTTTTCTCAACCTGCTACTGCACATATTGCGAGGCGGTCTCATTGGCACGTCTTGTCGGAGCAGAGATCGTGCCCCCTTATCACGGGATTCTCATCAATACGGGTGTGGGTAACCCAACCGCACCATCAACACGACGCTTGGGGAATGAGCGACTTTACAGGGCAAATGGGGAGGCGCATGGTTTCTACTGCCTTTATAAAGAGATAAGGATTCACCTTTTTCCACCCACGCCTTCTTCTTCCTCCGCTCATCCATTCTCCTTGGCTCGAGCTCTAGCGCCCAAGCCTTCTCCTTCTCCGCAAAGTCATTCCAAGTATGTCCGGAGCGGGAGGCAAGTGGATGGCCTCCTCCGTTAAGGAGGAGGACATCACGAAGCTTCGGGAGGCCGGATACTTGGCTGAAGACATCGCGCACCGGCTCCCTACCGAAGGGCAGATCATCCCTACCCCGAAGCCTCGGGAGAGGGTAGTGTTTCTCTCTCACTTTGTCCGTGGACTGGGATTCCCCCTTCACCCATTTGTCCGCGGGCTTATGTTTTACTACGGGCTAGACTTCCATGATCTGGCCCCCAATTTCATCCTCAACATCTCGGCGTTTACCATCGTGTGCGAGGCCTTCCTCCGCATTACGCCCCACTTCGGCCTATGGCTGAAGACCTTCAACGTGAAGTCAAAGGTGGTGGTCGGCCAGCAAGCGGAGTGCGGAGGCGCCATGGTGGGCAAAATGCCCAATGTCACCTGGCCCGAAGGCTCCTATGTGGAGACCGTGAAGGGGTGGCAATCAGGGTGGTTCTACATCACCCAGCCGCGCGACACCAACTGTGCAGCGGCCCCCGAATTTTGATCCGGCATCCCCATGCGGCTCACTTCCTGGAAAGAGAAGGGCCTAGCCTGGGGCTCATCGGTGGAGCTGACCGGACTTCAGACCTGCATCGAAAATATGATAAGCAAGAAAATCAAGCTTGTCAACGTGGTCCAGGTCATGCTCTTCCGCCGGATCCTTCTGTGTCAAAGACGGGCTTTCAATATGTGGGAGTTCGACCCGGCCGAACACCAGACGCTGCGAGAGCTCTTCTACACGACGCACAAAGATGTCTGGAAGGTGTTGTTCAAGGCCGCCAAGGTACCTCCTCCCATAACCGAGGATCGCGGACTCAGCGCAAAGCGCCCCGCCAATCCGGTAAGCTTTTAATATTTTGCAAGATGTTCCTTTCTCTAGCATATTCGTGAGAGGAATGTAAGCCTCCACGCCAATTTAACAGGACTGGGTAGCGATAGCGGAGCGGATTGACTGTTCAACTCCACTACCCGAAGATCCAGCAATGCCCCTCTTAACGTCGATGTTGTTTCCGGCGCCCTATGAGGTGCCGGAGAAGAAGGCCAAGAAGAAGGCTGAGGGGACCAGGAAAGGTCTCCAGCGCAAGGTTGTATCGGACTCATCGTCCGAAGACACTGAAGCGCGCTCCTCCAACGAAAATGAGGAGGAGGAAGAGGAAATCCCTCCCCCAACCGGGGGGAGAAGAAAAGGAAGGCCGCCCCATCTGGGGAGGCCGAAGGGTCCAAGAAGGGAAAGACCCTCCCTCCGGACCTCTCCACCACAGCCGCTGAAAGGACATTTCCCTACCTTAGGTTTTGGATGATGATGACAACCCTTTGTTGGTCTAATCCTGTGCTAAATGTTTCAGGTTCTCGATTATTAGGCTTACATCGGTTTGTGGTTCTCTCTCGAAGGAAACGATTGAAGATGGAATCCTCTACGCTTTTTATCTCTTTGGTCGTAGGGAACCCGTACTATCAAGAGGGAATCCACTTTGGAAAGAATAGGGGAATCCATTCACATACACCTCCATCACCCCTCTTCTGTCGAGAGAGTGCCTCCCTCTTGATTTGATCTCTGTTGTGTTTTCCCAGCGGTTGTACCGCTCGTTCGAGCGGTTGTACCACTGTCTCTTGGCGCTTCCCTGTCTTTGTCGAGCGGTGGTACCGCTGCCTCCGGGCGGTGGTACCGCCATCAGGCTCTGCAAAGACCAACAACGGTTGTTCCGGCCATGCACCACCCATGTACCGGTCAGGCTTCTGTTTTGATGCGGTGGCTGGGCGGTGGTGGCCCGGTTGGTCCGGTTGTTCCTCATAAACCGGTATAACCGGAGGTTCAAGCGGTTCTTCCGCTCATACCTTAGCCGCTCAAGCGCTCAAGGCCAAGCAGTTGCACCGGCCCTGCACCACTCAACTACCGCCCTCAAGGGTGACTCCGTTCTATTTTGGTGCGGTAGTTGTGTGGTGGCTGGGCGGTTGGTCCGGTTATTTTCTAATGACCGGTACTACCGCCCGGTGGCCCGGTTGTACCGCCTGGTAGGGTTCTTCCATTACATCATGAGTCCCGGTTGTACCGGGACAAGGAGCGGTTGTACCGCTGCGGTGCTAAAAATGCAGTAACTGTTGGATTTATTAGGGTTGCTATATAAGGTGGTTCTTCCACCTACCACTCTCACCTCTTACCTCTCTCACTCCACCATTAATGCTCTCAAGCTCTCTTGCCCGATCTCTCTCTCTAGCCGCTCAAACTTGTTGATTTGCTAGGGATTGAAGGAGGAGACCTAGATCTACACTTCCACCAAAGGATATTTGCTTCCCCCATACTTTCTAGTGTGGATTTTGTTACTCTTGGGTGCTTGAGCACCCTAGACGGTTGAGGTCACCTCGAAGCCATATTCCATTGTGGTGAAGCTTCGTGGTTTCGTTGGGAGCCTCCAACTGTTGTGGAGATTGCCCCAACCTTGTTTGTAAAGGTCCGGTTGCCACCTTCAAGGGCACCAATAGTGGAACCACGACATCTCGCATTGTGTGAGGGCGTGAGGAGAATACGGTGGCCCTAGTGGCTTCTTGGGGAGCATTGTGCCTCCACACCACTCTAACGGCGACGTACTTCCCCTTAAAAGGAAGGAACTTCGGTAACACATCCTCGTCTCCACCGGCTCCACTCTTGGTTATTTCATGCCTTTACTCTTGCAAGCCTACTTGAGTTGTATCCCTTGCTTGCTTATGTGTTAGTTGTTATTGCATCATATAGGTTGCTCACATAGTTGCATATCTAGACAACCTATTTTGTTGCAAAGTTTAAATTGGTAAACAAAAGCTTAAAAATTGTTAGTTGCCTATTCACCCCCCCCCTCTAGTCAACCATATCGATCCTTTCAATTGGTATCAGAGCCTCGTCTCTTTTTAAGGACTTTACCATCCGAAGAGTATGGTTGACGTCGTAGATGATGTGGGAGAGAACTCCGGTGCGAATCCGATATCATCTACGGGAGATGGGGGTAACTCGATCTCACGTGAGGAATTCAATGTGGCGTTGGACACATTGAAAACCTCCATGACGACCGAGGTCAAGGACATGTTTAAGGAATTCTTAGAAGGGCTTAAACTTTCCACCGCGCCCGTGAAAGTGGGTGATCCCGCCAACACGGTGACGGATGCTAACCCCGAAAAGGGGGAAGATACTAGTGAGAAAGCTCCTTTGTCTAGTGGTAAAAATGGCACCGGCATCTTTGCCCATGTGGAACCTCCAATTTATGGAGGGCCGATTCCCTCTACTCATTTAAATCATGCCGGTCCTCCTCCTAAGTATGAGAAACATGAAGATTTTGATTCTTGGGTTTATCGCTTCAAGCATCATTTAAAACATGTGAATACTAACCTTTGGAGAATCATTGAAGAAGGTTTCTATCCTCATGACCCAAACAACTTCACCCCTCGAGAAGCCGTGGATAATCAATTCAATGAGAGTGCTCTCTTCATCATCCAAGATGCAATCCTTCCCGAAGATCTCCCTCATCTTCGACCTCATGCCATGGCTAAGGACGCATGGAAATGTGTTGTGTCTCTCTATCGAGGAAGTGCTAGCATTCAACGCTCCAACTATGAAGTGGTACAAGATGAAGCCGATGAGTTTGCAATGAAAGAAGATGAAGAACCTCGTGAACTCTTTCGAAGAGTGACCAAACTCGCGGTCTCACTCCGAGATCATGGAAGCAAGGACACGAATGACACTGGATCAAGCGCAAGTTTCTCAAGGCCATGATGCCCTACAACAAGTCCATGTCCTCCGTCATTCGTCAAAGACCGGACTTCCACTCCATGACCTCAAGTGAAGTGTTGGATGAGTTCGTTGCAATGAGCATCTTGGACAAGACCGCCGACAATGCGGTGCTCCGCTCTCAAAGGGCAAAGAAGCCCAACCTTGCTTTGAAGGCCAAGGTTATTATGGAAGAAGAGGAAGAAGTGGAAGATGAGGAGAGCAACCCCGAAGACACCAAATATGATTATCATGAGCACATGGCCCTTGCTTCACGACAGTTTTGGAGCAAGAAGAATACAAGACCCAACTTCAACAAGAACAACTCAAGCGGCGTCAAGGGCAAGCAACGAGTGAGAACTTGCTTCAACTGTGGCAATGTGAGCCATTTCGTTGCGGATTGTCCTTACGAGAAGCGGGAAGACAATGGTGGCAAGTTCATCCGAAAGGACAAGGCCAAGTCCTTCCCCAACAAGAACAACTTCACCAAGAAGACTCCCACTCGTGGGTTGGTGGTTCAAGAAGAATACCAAGAGGATGACGATGATGATGAAAATGGAGAAGCAATGGCCATGGCATCCGTTGCCATTGCTACTACTCCCTGGGTGTCTCTCTTTGATTCACCCAACGAGAACATCACCGCCAAGTGCCTCATGGCTAAAGCTTCAAACAAGGTAACCCCCAACATCACAACCACCATCATTACTAATCCCTCCTTGGAGGATTGCATTGATGAACATGATGGGTCTAATGAGGAAGTGAATGAATTTGAGTTTTTTATGAGTAAGCTCAAGGGCAAGTCCAAGAAGCATTTTGTCGCTCTCTTGGAACAACTTGGTGAGGCCAATGACATGATCGAGGCTCACGAAGAAACCATCTCTAAGATGGAAAGTCATAGTTGTGACTATGTTGATGAGATATCGGATCTCTCTAATGCTCTTGAGGAAGAGCATGTTCATCGTTTGACTTTTGAGGAGTCATACAACGATGACCATGCTAAGTTAAAGAAAGATCTTGATCATGCTCTTGTCATGTCTCATGTTCTAACTTCCGAGAAGGCTAAACTTGGGGTTGATCATGCTAGACTCAAAGAGTAGTTTGAGATACTTGACAAGGCCCACAAGGTTTTGAAGGGTGCTCACGCTAACCTCAAGGAGTCTCATGCTCAACTCCAAGTTAAGCTAACCAAGGAAAAAGCCACCTTCCCTCATATGGTATTAATTGATAATGCATGTGCTACTAACCCATGTTGTGAGCATGTGCATCTTGTTGAGGAGAATGCCAAATTGAAGGATCAACTTGAGAAAGGCCTTGTGACATGCATTCAAGGTGAGAAGAACCTCAATGACCTTTTGAGCAATCAAAAGGAAGTTGTGGGCAAGGAAGGAATTGGGTTTGCACCCAAGTCCAAGAGCAAGAAGAAGAAGAACGACAAGACCAAACGTCCTCCTCTTCTCAAGCAAACCTTTGTGAAAGAGGGAAAGGGTGCTCCTAAGGAGAAGAAGGAAAAAGTGAAGGGAGTTGACGTCCAAAAGGGCAAAAGCATTTCCTCCAACAAAGCCGGCGACTTTAACCCGTCATATGTGTTGTGCCATGCTAGTGATGGACATGTTTATGCTAAATTTGTTGGCTCTCCTTATGAGTACATTGAGTGGTCTATTTGGGTTCCTAAGACCCTTGTTACTAACATCAAAGGACCCATTACTAAATGGGTACCTAAAACCAAGCATTGATCTCTTGTAGGTGTTTGCTTCCGGTGGGGGGTCATGGTTGCTCGATAATGGAGCAACAAATCATATGACCGGAAGCAAGGACTTGGTGGAGGACGTGCAAAATATTCCATCTATGCCCACCAATGTTGAGTGGGGTGATGCCTCACATTCTAAGGTATTGGGTCTTGGCAAGGTTGTCGTTTCTCATGATCTAACGATCGAGAAAGTCATGCTTGTTGAGTCCCTTGCATACAATTTGCTTTCCGTTCGTCAACTTGCACTCATGGGTTTTGCTACTTTCTTTGACATTGATACCGTGGCCCTCTTGTGGAGCAAGACTGTCGGTGTCAAAACCGGCGGATCTCGGGTAGGGGGTCCCGAACTGTGCGTCTAGGCGGATGGTAACAAGAGACAAGGGACACGATGTTTTTACCCAGGTTTGGGCCCTCTCGATGGAGGTAAAACCCTACTCCTGCTTGATTGATATTGATGATATGGGTAGTACAAGAGTGGGTCTACCACGAGATCAAGGAGGCTAAACCCTAGAAGCTAGCCTATGGTATGATTGTTGTTCTGTCCTATGGACTAAAACCCTACGGTTTATATAGACACCGGAGAGGGCTAGGGTTACGGGCTAGGGTTACACAGAGTCGGTTACAATAGTAGGAGATCTACATATCCGTATTGCCAAGCTTGCCTTCCACGCCAAGGAAAGTCCCATCCGGACACGGGACGAAGTCTTCAATCTTGTATCTTCATAGTCTTGGAGTCTGGCCAATGATGATAGTTCGGCTATCCGGACACCCCCTAGTCCAGGACTCCCTCAGTAGCCCCTGAACCAGGCTTCAATGACGACGAGTCCGGCGCGCATATTGTCTTCGGCATTGCAAGGCGGGTTCCTCCTCCGAATAATTCGCAGAAGATTGTGAACGCCAGGATAGTGTCCGGCTCTGCAAAATAAATTCCACATACCACCATAGAGAGAATAATATTTACACAAGTTCAATCTGCTAATGTATTTTGTGGAGTGACGTCACACCGCAACCAAGCCTTTACTCAAATCGTTTTTATTATTCCACCTCAGCGCGTTTAGCGAAGCGGTTTCCTTGGCACGTCTTGTCGAAGCAGAGATCGTGTCCCCTTATTCCGGGATTCTCATCAATACGGACGTGGGTAACCCAACCGCGCCCGTTGCCACGCCCCCTCCATCGAAGGCGAGTTCCAAACGGTCACGGGGACGGCTCTTGGTATTCTCCCCCTTTATAATGAGACCAAGGCATGTCCCTTTTCTTCAATCCTCCATCGAATCCGCCCCTCGCCCCGAGTTCCAACACCCAAGGCTCCAGATTCGGGCGCTTCGGACCTTCGACAATGTCCGGCTCCGACCTACAGGGCCGGTGGATGCCCTCTTCCGTCACGGAAGAGGACGTGCTAAAGCTGAGAGACGCCAGGTACCTAACCTACGAGATTTCGCATAGGTTGCCCGCCCAAGGGCAAGTCATTCCCACTCCCGAGCCTGGTGAGAGTGTCGTGTTAGTGTCTCACCTCCGTCGGGGTTTAGGCTTCCCGATGGATCCTTTTGTGAGAGGGCTCATGTTTTACTATGGGCTGTAATTTCATGACTTGGCTCCGGAGTCCATCCTCCATATCTCATCGTTCATTGTTGTCTGCGAAGCCTTCCTCCGCACTACCCCTCACTTCGGCTTGTGGCTCAAGACCTTCAATGTAGAGCCGAAGATGATCGAGGGGCGACAGGCAGAGTGCGGAGGGGCTGTTATAAGTAAGAGGGCTGATGCTCCATGGCCCGAGGGCTCTTTTCAAGAGGAGCTCGGTTTGTGGCAGCAGGAGTGGTTCTACATCACCGCTCCCCGGGGCACCAAGCAGGTGGCGCCACCCGCCTTTCGCTCGGGCCCTCCACAACGGCTGGCGTCATGGGTCAACAAAGGGCTTGACTGGGGGCCGTCCAAGGACGTGCCACTTTTGCAGGGCCGCATTTGAGACCTCCAAGAAAGGGAGATCAATCTGGTTGTAGTGGTGCAGGTTATGCTGATTCGGCGCTATCTGCCCTGCAAACGTCGTCCCCTTCGCCTGTGGGAATTCAATCCGGAGGGACCGCGAGCTCTTCAACACTTCATGGGTACGACACCCGTGGAGATGTATAAACTGTTTTTCGGATCACAAGAGATGTGTCCGGACTTGACCGAGGACGCCGGCCTAAGCTGCAATCGCCCGGATACTCAAGTAAATAGTCCTGTGTCCGGCCGTACCATCCGTTTATTTATCATAGATTTTCCCTTTAACCAGCTATCCCTTGAACAGGAGTGGATAGCGAAGGCAAAGCTGATACGGTGTCCGGCCCCCCTCCCTGAGATCGCGCCGGATCCCGTGTTAGTCAAGATGTTGGAGGTTGCGCCTTCGGAAGAGGGCGAAGGGGAGAGATGGAAAACTACCGCCTCTGCTAAGGAGGCTCTCAAGAAGGGGGGGATCGAGAATCCCTCCCTCTAGGGGGAGAAGAGGACTGCTTCCAAAGACCCGGAGGCTAAGGCCTCAAAGCGGGGGAAGAAATCTGCACCGGAAGGTCCTGTGCCAGGAGAAGCCCCGGCCGCACTGTCTCCCCAAGGGAATCAACCCTCCAGCGAGCCGTAAGTAGGAAAAGGGGAGTTTTGTAATAAGGTACATCCCTATTTTTATTTCTGATGATAACCGAAGTTTTTTCCTCGTAGTTCGGATCTCCGCCCTTCTCAGCTGAGCTCATCTTCGGGGGATCTTCGTCCGGAGATGATGGAGAGCGAGACGACTCCACCTGTCGCGCCGTCAGGCGGGGCGGACGACCCTGAGGTGTCGTCGCGGAGGGTCTCCTCGAGTCCGGCGGGGCCAGAGAGTTCGGCACCAACTGGTGTACGGCCGGAGGAGCTGAAGGATCTGCTCAAGAGGGCGTCTATCTCAGAAGATCACCGTACATTAATGAGTACGGTGATTGAAAGAATTTCATCCGCTGAGAGCGGGTTGCATGAGGCCGTCAGAAGTTTGCTGATGGGGTTTGAGGTAGGTAAAAATGACATACCTTTTGACAGTTTTGCACGTAGAGTGCGCCCTGTATAGATAGTAGCCCCTGAGACTCGGTACGTTGTCAGAAGTGACGGCGTGCCGAGGATCATAATCTCAGTGTTAAGATGTCACCGTTCCTATTCAGGGGGCGGAGCGTTCGGTGGCCAGCCGGACTGATAGAGTTGCCGAACTGAAACGGCAGCTGGACGTTGCGGATGCGGACATCGCACTGGTTAATAAGCGACTTGATGAGTCACAAGGTGGGTGGTTTCTCCGCGGTCACCTGGTAAGGGAGCTGATGCCCATGCCTTACAACATGTATGCTTGATGCAGATGGCGCCGCTGCTATGGAGGACCTTCGGGCAGAGCTTGCTCGAGCCAAAGAGCAAGCCAGAAGGAGTGATGCGGCTGCCTCGAAGGCAGCCGAAGAGCTAAAAGCCGAAAAGGCTGCTCACTGCCGAAGCAGGGAGGAGATGGCCGGAATGGCCATGAAGCTGAAGCATGCTACCGACCGCTGTGAGGTTCTTGAAAGAGAACGCCAAGCGGAGCAAGAGGGCCTGAAGAAGGCCACCGCCGAAGCCAAGGATGCCCGTTCTGCAATGCGGGCTATGAAGGAGGAGCTGCGTCAGGCCGGAGACATTGCGGCTGGAAAGCCCTTCCTGCTGCGTAGGAAGTTCACGGATCCGAAGTATGCTCAGTTGGGCCAGTTGTGGGGTGTGGAGGATCCTTATCTGAATTTGGCGGCGAGTGCGGCGGACGCAGTCATGCACTTCCGAAGCCAAAAGGATCACGAAATGGAAGAGCTTTTTTGCTCTCAATTCCATAGTCCGAAGCGTCCCCTTCCGCTAACCGATCGGTTGGCTGAGTGGGCTGAGCTGAATAGGCTATCCGGACTTGCCATGAAGGATGTCGTGGCTTATCTGTGGCCGGAAAGGCCCAAGCCGAAGAGTTATTTTGGCTTAGTGCAGCAATTCCTTGATGCGGTGCCGCATATCAAGGCGATGATGCGGTCGGCATGCATAGAGGGTGCACGGATGGCTCTCGCCCGTGTCAAAACATACTGGGCAGAGATGGATGCCACCGACGTTGCATCCCGGGATTCGGACAGAAGCCGATTGCCTGCCGAGCACTATTTTGAGGAAGTCCTGCGGGGCGCTCGTTTAGTAGAGTCGCAGTGCTCGAAAAATGTTATGTTCAAATGACATGTATGATTTGTAAAACCATATTTATAATATAAGGTCTTTTTATACTTGTGCGTTCAAGTATTGAAATTTCTCCTGTGCGGCCGTTAATGTATATGTATATATAACCTGAAAGATGGCAGTCTTCGGCTTCAGCCCCCACGCACATGGTGCGGGGGTGTTTGCAAAAAAGCGCATTTTCACACTTAATCCAACGTCTTGGTCCTGTGAAGGAGGTGGTAGCGTAGCAAACGTGGCAACCGGACTATAATGCTTTATCACTTTCACTTAGCCATAGGAGTTCGAAGGTGGGGCTATGATATAGCCCCTGGGGGCACTGCGCTCTTCCAAATTCGGAGCGCGTGTGTGCCTGACCGAGAAACGGTCCTTCGTCAAAGCGGAGGAATTCTAGACATTCCTGTAGTCGATCGAGTGGTTGACCAGTCTCTCGCTATATCATGACAGTCAGTTTTTGGCTTTCTCTACTGAGGTGCTCGCCAGGCCGAACCGGGGCACAATCGCAGTAGTTCTCCTGGTGCCGCGTTAGCCGATAATACGGAACGTAAGGCAGCAAAACACAGGAGCCGGGCAAACCCAACATTTGACCAAAGACATGATTCAGAGCTGATGCATATAAGGCCTAACTCGAGATGCCGAACACTCCCTAAGGTATTCGGTCTTTATGAAACAAGCAGAACGATGCCCTAAGCCCCTAGTGCCGAGGTATGCGCGAAATCTTCTGATGCGGCCGATGCCAAAACGTCAGCCTCCTCCTCGGTTATGGTAAGAAACCGGGGGATGTGTATCAACAAGAGACAGTAAAAAAAGTTTACGCAGGGTCTTAATCTGAAAAGAATCCTTGCGACGGGTCCCTGCTGCACGTCTGCGCCTGTGTCTTCGTTGTGCTGTATCCTGGACGAGTGTAGCACGTTGTTCATCTGTAAAAGAGAAGAACTTAGTTTGAAAAAAGATCGTGCGAAAAATGTATTTAAAACAGAGTATGATTTAAGAAATGAATAAAATTGAGCTTTATTGGCTCTCATTCTTCGTTCGTGCAGCCCCTTGTAAAGGGGAACGCGGTTAGGAAGCCCCTTGTTTATTTATGCCGGACTCGCCTAACCGTGTCTGGGGTCTGAATGACCTGTTTTAGGGGCTTTGATCAGCAAGGCTGGATTAGTGTGTGGCTGTCAAGGTAGTCTCACGTTCTTCCGTGGTCGAGAACACTCGAAGTTACCTTTTAAAGAGATGATGCTGCGTGGACCGGGTATTTTAAGTGTAAGAGACGCGTAATGCGGTATTGCGTTAAAGCGGGCGAAAGCTTCACGTCCCAATAGTGCTTGATGGCTACTTTTAAATGGGGCGACATGGAAGGTTAGCTTTTCGCGACGGAAGTTTTCGGGTGAACCGAACACAACTTCTAGTAGTAAGGAGCCCGTACAATTGGCATAAGAGCCTGGCGTCACTCCTTTAAAGGAGGTGCTGCTATGGCGAATTTTGGTAGGGTCTATCCCCATTCTGCGGATTGTGTCCTGGTATAGCAGGTTTATATCTCTGCCACCATCCATTAGGACTTGTGTAAACTGTAGTCCGTCGATTATAGGATCCAATATCAAAGCGGTCCATCCTGCGTTTCGAATACTTCTGGAGTAATCCTGATGGTCGAAAGTAATTGGTTTTGACATCCAATCTCCGGATTCCGCTGGGGTGGACCGTGCGGCACGTACTTTAGTAGATGCCGCCCTATTTCTTCTTGTTATCACTTGAAGGGAATGCACTATTTTGACTTCTTGTGGGAAGTTCTTTTGTTTTCCGGCGCTCTGCTTGTGGGGTTCGTCATTGTCCTCGCTTAGTGTGTTGAGCCCCTTGTGTTCGGCATTAAGTCGGCCGGACTACTTGAAGACCCAACAATCTCTGTGGGTATGGTTTGCAGGCTTCCCGGGTGTACTGTGAATTTGACATATCCAGTCCAAGATTTTGTTTAGGTTGGATAGCTCGTCACTGTTGTCCTTAAGAGGCAGTGTTTTGTTGTTCGGCCGCGAGCTTTTGAACCCGGCGTTGACCGCCGTGTTCTTGGGGCCATTTTCTTTAGTCCAGCGCTGGTCTTTTCTGCGCCGTGGTTTCCCATTTCCATCCCTGACCTCGGATGTACTTGGGTCGCTGGTGCTGCATCTTGCCAGCCAGCTATCTTCTCCCACGCAAAAGCGGGTCATGAGGCTTGTTAGTGCGGCCATTGTCCTTGGCTTTTCTTGGCCAAGGTGTCTGGCGAGCCATTCATCTCGGACGTTATGTTTGAAGGCTGCTAAGGCTTCAGCGTCCGGACAGTCGACTATTTGGTTCTTTTTGGTGAGGAACCTATTCCAGAATTTGCGGGCTGACTCTCCGGGCTGTTGAGTTATATGACTTAAATCGTCTGCGTCCGGAGGGCGGACATAAGTCCCCTGAAAATTTGCTCGAAACGCATCCTCGAGCTCTTCCCAACTTCCAATGGTATTGTCTGGGAGGCTTTTGAGCCAATGCCGAGCTGGCCCTTTAAGCTTGAGGGGTAGGTATTTTATGGCATGGAGATCGTCTCCTCTAGCCATATGTATGTGTAGGATATAATCCTCAATCCAGACTCCGGGGTGTGTTGTTCCGTCGTATGCCTCTATGTTTACGGGTTTGAATCCCGCTGGAAATTTGTGATCTAGTACCTCATTGGTGAAACATAGGGGGGGTGCGGCGCCCCTGTATTTAGGTGTTCCGTTATTTTCGAACACTCGACGTGTTGTGTTGCTCCCTGGAGCCTTCTTTCTTGGCCCATAAATGGACCTGACCGGGCCGTCCTTTTTGCGAGGATCCTTATGTGGATCGTGTGCCGGCTTGTGTGCGGCGCCGCTTGCCGTTCTTAACTTGTCATCTGGTCGTCTATCCGACCAGGCAGCTTCTTTGTTTTTTGAGTGTGGGGGCTCTACGGCCTCCTCATCAAATTCGGGCAACAGCTTGCGCTTCGGGTAGCTCTTTGCTTGGTGACTATTGCCGTATTTGTCTGTGGTCTTGAGTACTTTGCTCCATCTCATTCTGAGTACGTCTTCCGCTGTCTTGAGCTTCCGCTTCTGCTTCTTCAAACTTCTTGCAGTGGCGACTAGCCTTTTGTGGAGGTCCTCATGCTCCAGTGATGTGTTCGGCGTGAGATCGTCTGGACTGTTGCTTTCGCCGGGGATGGGTTGCTCGTCCAATTCATCCTATTCGGACGGTTGCTTGGTGGCATGTTTGTTGTCCACTGGTTTGCCCTGCTCTTCGGCTCGGTCTGTATGGGCGTTGTTGTTATCGAGACGGGACTTCGGGCGGCGTTTGCGTCGCTGTTTTGGCTGTTTTTCGAGGGAATTATTCTTCGCCGCGTCCCGTTGTTCCTCGTTATCGCTTCCTTTTGGTGTATCCACCATGTATACATCGTGAGTTGAGGTGGCTTTCTAGTGCCCCATAGGCGCTGGTTCTTGGTCGTCTCTGGCATCGTTGTCCATGTCGTCGATGTCTTCGGAGTCAAAGTTTAGCATGTCAGTTAAGTCATCGACACTGGCTACGAAGTGGGTGGTGGGTGGGCTTTGAATTTCTTCGTCGTTCGCATCCCAACCGTCCTGGCCATAGTCCGGCCAAGGCTCTCCTGACAAAGAGAGACACTTTAGCGAATTCAGAATGTCTCCAAAAGGCGAGTGCTGAAAGATGTCCGCAGCTGTGAACTCCATGATCGGCGCCCAATCGGATTCGATTGACAGGGGCGCAGGAGGTTCGGAGTCCGGCAAGGAGTCCGGCACCTCGGAGTCACGAGCTTCACGAGGGACGGGGTCGGTATTCGGCTCCACCGCCATAAAGGTGGCAGCCCCCGAGGTGGTGTCTGGCCACCCATCCTCGACCGGCACAGTCAGCTCCGAGTTAAGGGTCGGAGCGGGCTCTTGTGCGGCCTCCAGGGCACTGTCCGGCAGCAGAGCTAAATCATGCCCATCGTGGCAGTGCGCCGCGCTCGGCTGTGGCTCAAATCCGTCGAAGATCAAGTCTCCGCGGATGTCGGCCGTGAAGTTTAAACTTCCAAATCTGACCTGATGGCTAGGGGCGTAGCTTTCAATATGCTCCAGATGGCCAAGTGAATTGGCCCGCAGTGCAAAGCCGCCGAATACGAAGATCTGTCCGGGGAGAAAAGTCTCACCCTGGACCGCGTCGTTGTTGATGATCGAAGGAGCCATCGGGCCTATAGGTGACGACACAGAGGAACTCTCAATGAAAGCACCAATGTGGGTGTCAAAACTGGCGGATCTCGGGTAGGGGGTCCCGAACTGTGCGTCTAGGCGGATGGTAACAGGAGACAAGGGACACGATGTTTTTACCCAGGTTCGGGCCCTCTCGATGGAGGTAAAACCCTACTCCTGCTTGATTGATATTGATGATATGGGTAGTACAAGAGTGGATCTACCACGAGATCAAGGAGGCTAAACCCTAGAAGCTAGCCTATGGTATGATTGTTGTTTTGTCCTATGGACTAAAACCCTCCGGTTTATATAGACACCGGAGAGGGCTAGGGTTACATAGAGTTGGTTACAATGGTAGGAGATCTACATATCCGTATTGCCAAGCTTGCCTTCCACACCAAGGAAAGTCCCATCCGGACACGGGACGAAGTCTTCAATCTTGTATCTTCATAGTCTTGGAGTCCGGCCAATGATGATAGTTCGTCTATCCGGACACCCCCTAGTCCAGGACTCCCTCAAAGACTCTTAAAGTAGCCTTTGTTGGGCATGTCGAGAACGGTCTCTATGTGATTAACTTTTCAGAGCGACCCACTAGGACCGCGACATGTCTAATGGCTAAAGTTGACGTGGGATGGCTTTGGCATCGCCGTTTGGCCCACGTCAATATGAGATCTTTGCAAAGTCTTCTCAAGGGGGACCATGTCCGTGGACTAACAAATGTTAGTTTTGCCAAAGATCATGCTTGCAGTGCTTGTATTGAAGGAAAGCTTCATGAGAAGGCTCACCCTCCATCAACCATCATCTACTCGAAGAGACCCTTGGAGCTCCTTCACATGGATCTCTTTGGGCCTCCATCTTTTGATAGTCTTGGAGGTAGAAAGTATTGCTTGGTGATTGTGGATGACTATTCAAGATACACTTGGGTATACTTCTTCAAGAGGAAGAGTGAGACTCAACAAACCGTCATCGACTTTGCAAATGAAGCTCAACGTCAACATAATGCAAAGATCTTGACAATAAGAAGTGACAACGGCACCGAGTTCAAGAACTATACCTTGGATGAGTTTCTTAGTGATGAGGGGATCAAGCATCAATATGCTGCACCTTATACCCCTCAACAAAATGGTGTAGCGGAGAGGAAGAACCGGACGTTGATGGATGCAGCAAGGACCATGATGGGGGAGTTCAAGTCTCCATACAACTTTTGGGCCGAAGCCATCAACACCGCATGTCATGCATCCAATCGGCTCTATCTCCGCAAAGGCTTGAACAAGACTCCTTATGAGATACTCACCGGCAACAAGCCCAACCTCAAGTACTTCCGGGTGTTCGGTTGTAAGTGTTACATTCTCAAGAAAGGTGTTCGTTTGTCTAAATTCGAGGCTAGAGCTCATGAGGGCATATTTGTTGGTTATGCTACAAACTCTCATGCTTACCGTGTTCTCAACAAGTCCACCGGACTCATTGAGGAGACGTGTAACATGGAGTTTGACGAAAATAATGGCTCCCAAGTGGAGCAAAGTGGTACTTGTGATGTAGGTGATGAAATTCCTCCCCAGGCCATAAGAAGAATGGGTATTGGTCATATTCTACCCATTGAGGAACCCCTTGTGGCCGAAGGAGAAGGACAATGCTCTACTCAAGTGGAGCCATCACCTCCCCAAGACCCACATGCTTCCGAAGAACAAAGTGAAGGCCCTCAACCTCGTGAACAAGACCAAGGGCAAGATCAACCTCAAGATGGTGGTGAACCTCTAAATGATGCCCAAGGTAAAGTTCTCCCCCTCGAGCAAGTTCAAGATCATGAGCAAGCTCAAGATCAAGAACAAGCTCAAGACGGCGCTCAAGATGATCAAGTCAACCCTCCTCCTTCCACACCCGAGGAGGAATTAGAGCGTCGTGCCGTGAAGATTGCTTCCAAGCTCACCACCCAAGGCCATCTCATGGAAAATGTGGTTGGAAGCCTAAGAAAGGGGGTAAGCACTCGTAGACAATTAGCAAACTATTGTGAACATCACGCGTTTGTCTCTTGTGTTGAACCCCAAAAGGTCTATGAGGCGCTCGAAGACTCAGATTGGCTCAATGCCATGCATGAAGAACTCAACAACTTTGAGTACAACAAAGTATGGAGATTGGTGCCAAGGCCATCGGGGAACCACAACGTCATTGGAACCAAGTGGATCTTCAAGAACAAGCAAGATGCTCATGGGAACATCGTTCGCAACAAGGCAAGATTGGTAGCACAAGGCTACTCCCAAGTCGAGGGTATCGACTACGGTGAAACCTTTGCTCCCGTTGCTCGTCTTGAATCCATACGTTTGTTGATTGCTTATGCTTCCCATCACAACTTTAAGTTGCAACAAATGGATGTGAAAAGTGCTTTTCTTAATGGTCCTATTAATGAGTTGGTCTATGTCAAGCAACCCCCCGGGTTCGAGGATCCCTACTTCCCGGATCATGTGTATCAACTCGATAAGGCACTCTATGGCCTTAAACAAGCCCCACGTGCGTGGTATGACCACCTTACCGAGTTGTTACAAGATCGTGGATTTGAGGTGGGGCTAATCGATCCCACTCTTTTTACTAAGAAGGTCAAAGGGGAGTTGTTTGTATGCCAACTATATGTTGATGATATTATCTTTGGTTCTCCTAACAAAGCTTTCAATGAGGAATTTGCCGCTCTCATGACCTCCAAGTTCAAGATGTCTTCGATGGGAGAGTTGAAGTTCTTCCTTGGTTTTGACATCAAACAAAGAAGAGAAGGAACCTTCATCAACCAAGCCAAATACACTCAAGACATGCTTAAAAGATTCAAGCTAAGTGATGTCAAGCCGGCTACTACACCAATGCCTACCAAGTGCCAACTTGACATTGATCCCAATGGTAAAGCGGTGGATCAAAAGGTATATCGCTCCATGATTGGCTCCTTGCTTTACCTTTGTGCATCTAGACCGGATATCATGTTGAGTGTGGGGATGTGTGCACGGTTTCAAGCCGCACCGAAGGAAAGTCACTATGTGGCGGTCAAGCGAATCTTTCGATATTTGGCTCATACCCCAAACTTTGGCTTATGGTACCCAAGAGGGGCAAACTTCAAGCTTGAAGGATTTACGGATTCCGATTGGGCGGGAGACAAAGTGGATAGGAAGTCCACTTCCGGAGGGTGCCAGTTTCTTGGGTGCTCTTTGGTGAGTTGGTCTTCCAAGAAGCAAAGTTGTGTGTCTCTCTCGTCCACCGAAGCGGAATATGTGGCGGCCGGTAGTTGTTGTGCACAACTCCTATGGATGAGGCAAACTTTAAAGGAATACGGTGTCATTTGTGACAAAGTGCCTCTTTGGTGTGACAACAAAAGTGCCATCAAGATTTCTCTCAACCCCGTGCAACACTTCAAGACGAAGCATATTGAGATTCGGTATCATTTCATCCGGGATCACATTAGGCGAGGGGAGATCGAGCTCAAGTATGTCAACACTCATGATAACCTTGTAGATATTTTCACGAAGCCCTTGGATGAAGCAAGATTTCGCGAGTTAAGGCATGAGCTAAATATCATTGATTCGAGCAATGTGACTTGAACCCTTGCACCCCCACCACACTCAACTTGTTGTCTAGTTTAGGTGTAGGCATGGACATAGGGGGAGTGTTGTTCTCTCAATGAACTCTCCCTCCCCCCATTATGCATAAATCGATCAACTCTTTCACATTAGCCATTTTTGATGGTACTTGTGCTTCAAAGACGAGTTTTGGTCATGGGCCCAAGGATAATTCTTCGTGGTGCCATACCAATTGACTCAAACATAGGTGGCTTCGGCCATCGCCCTCTCTAGAGAGAGAGGCTTGAGCTCGCTCTGCTTTTGTGCGGTTGTTTTTGTTTTCCTTTCGTTCTTTTCTCTGCTCTTAGTGTTGGTTTCTCTTAGTTGTTGTCCCGTTTGTTTTGTTCCCTTCTCTTTGGTTTGGGGCATTGGTGGTCGGGCGGTACAACTGGGGTCATGGGCGGTTCTACCGCTGATACCTGGTTGTGCTGCCCCAGTAGGGTTGCATCCGGTGCTTGGGCGGTTTTACCGCCCATTTTCACTGGGCTTCCTTCGTCCGGTACTACCGGTTGTCTCCGGGCGGTACTACCGGTGCCCTTCAGGAAACGGAAGTACCGCCCACTACAACCTGTCAGTACCTGACTTGCGGTACAAACGGTCCTTGGAGCGGTTCTACCGCCGCGCGGCTATGGGCCTATTTATATCTGACGGGGTGAAGGTTTTCCTTCTTTTTCCCCTTCGTCCCCGTTCGTCCTCTCCTTGCCCTAGCCGCCGGTCACCTCTGCCCCGCCCTGGAGTGCGTCCCGCGCTTCGGATCCGTGGGCTCTCCGTGGATTCTCTCCATGGAGGCCTTCCGATCTTCTCACATGGATGGTGGTAATGCCCTTGTTCTTCGTTCCTCGTTCTAGGGTTTCTTCTTTGTCTAGGGCATTACTCAACCCTCCTAGTTTAGTGCTTGTTCTTTGGTTGGGAGAGATCGTTGTTTTTCTTCTATCTATGCAGTACCTAGAAATCAGAATATTGCTTGTGTGATTCCCATGTCTTGGTTAGATCTAACTCCCCTAGTAGTGCCACTGTCAGCGGTTCTACCGCATATACGGGCGGTACAACCGGTGGGGCGGTTCTACCGGTGGGAGATCCGGTAAAACCGGAATATATGAACCACACAACACTGTTCTGGTTTCTCGTGTGCTTTCCTCTCATTCTTGCTGGTTTTCGTGTGTTCTCTTTGTGTGTGTGTGTTCAGGTGGCTCTAGTTCTCGCTCTGCTCCTCGCAAGACCAAGAAGAGGGCTCGAAGGACTGCGCGCCCAGCTGTGTCTGCTGATGAAGAGGAAGTTGTGATTCCCACCAAGCCTACTCGCCGTGAAAAGTCTGCCGCTGCAAAGCAACGCGTGGTAATGCCTCTGCACCGTTGAAAGCCAAGGATTGGGAAGCCTTCCGCTCCAAGAATCCTTATGTGGTGCCCGTAGCTCCTCGTTGGACCACCGTTCAGTTTTGGAATGAGATGCAAGTGCGAATTGTTCATGAACTCTTTGAGCACAACAAGAACAGATATGCCAAGCAGTGGACCATCGATCTTGATCATTGGAGGAACAACCTGGAGTATTTTGGTGAGGCTTTGGCTCTTTGTGAGGAGTTTGATCTTGTCAAGCTCATGTTCGTCAAGTGTGACTTTGATGTTCAACTCATCCATCAGTTCTATGCCACCGTTCACTTTGGAGAAGATGACGCGCGCACCCTCACTTTCATGTGCCGTGATGAGCTCTTTCAAGTTCCTTGGAGGACCTTTTGCAATGCTATTGGGTACGATGATACCGGTCTGGAAGGAAGGGGTGGCATTCGCCCTCATGATCATCTTGACTCCATGCCTAAAGAGAAGCTTGCTCCTCTGTACATTCGGGGCCGTGGTATTATTGGTGAATCTAAGGATTTGGTGAAGGTCTATGACATCATGCATCGTGTGTTTCGCAATGTGCTTCTACCCAAAGTGGGGAATCAAGATGAAATCCATGGCTATCTTGTTGACTTGATGGTTGCTATGAAGACCAAGGTGGGAACTTGGGAGACGTTTGATGTGTCCAACTGGCTGTGGCACGAGATGTACAACATGGTCATCTACAGGAAGGTCCCCATTTATGCTCCTTTTGTCATGTGCTTTCTGAACTCCGTGTGGGAGGTTCGCCGTCCTGGAGAGCCCCTCACCTCTCCTGATAATCTTACCATTCATGAGGTCAAGCTTCTTAAGAAGAAGAAGCACGCCAAGCCATGGTTCCCTGCTGATGCTCCTGAGGATGTCTATGCCACTTCTGATGATGAGGATTTTGAGTCGGAGCCAGGGGCCAAGCCCTCGTGGGTGGACAAGCTCGCTGCCAAGGTAAAGAAGACTTTCTGCCTTCAGTCTGACATCTAGAAGAGGATGTATGAGGCACATGTCAATGAGAAGCATGCCCGGTGTCGTCAAATTGCTATGATGAGGCACCTCAACATGACGGTTTAGAGTGGTTCTGATAAGAGCATCACACCGGAGGAGCATTGGATATCTTCCCACAGCACCTGGTCTGATGATGAAGCCCCCCTCATCCCTCCACCACCTTTACTACTGCTGATGATATCATGGAGGACTCAGATCGGGACGATGATGAAGTTTCTGATAATGGTGAAGATTTTGACAATGATGAAGATCCAGATGCTACCGAGGAGTCAGAGAGGATGACTGAGCCTGGGGCGCTAGCTTCGCTCTCTTCCTTTTTGGTGTCTTGATGCCAAAGGGGGAGAGAGTGTGATAGGACTCGGGAGTTGCATGGGTGGTTGCGTAGTGTGTGTTTCATGTTGAACTTTGTCTGTGGTCTCCAGTTGAACTTTGTTCGTTTCTCGGTTTGCTTTGTGTGGATTTTTGTGCCACTCCTGCTATCTTATTTTTATGCTTGTCGGTCATTATTGGTAGTATTGCTCTCGTTTCATTATGTTGGCTACCTTCATGTTATGTGCTTTAAGTGGCGAGCCTATAAAATCTAGGGGGAGTCTCGACCTTAAAGTATGCCCATGCTCTCTAATAGCTAGTTCAACTTGGGGCACACATCTAGGGGGAGCTCCGACTAGATTCTATAGACTTCTATCTTAAATCGTGTTGTTGTCATCATCCACCAAAAAGGGGGAGATTGAAAGGGCATTTCCCTACCTTAGGTTTTGGATGATAATGACAACCCTTTGTTGGTCTAATCCTGTGCTAAATGTTTCAGGTTCTCGATGATTAGGCTTACATCGGTTTGTGGTTCTCTCTCGAAGGAAACGATTGAAGACGGAATCCTCTACGCTTTTTATCTCTTTGGTCGTAGGGAACCCGTACTATCAAGAGGGAATCCACTTTGGAAAGAATAGGGGAATCCATTCACGTACACCTCCATCACCCCTCTTCTGCCGAGAGAGTGCCTCCCTCTTGATTTGATCTCTGTTGTGTTTTCCCAGCGGTTGTACCACTCATCCGAGCGGTTGTACCGCTGTCTCTTGGCGCTTCCCTGTCTTTGTCGAGCGGTGGTACTGCTGCCTCCGGGCGGTGGTACTGCCACCAGGCTCTGCAAAGACCAGCAGCGGTTGTTCTGGCCATGCACCGCCCATGTACCGGTCAGGCTTCTGTTTTGATGCGGTGACTGGGCGGTGGTGGCCCGGTTGGTCCGGTTGTTACTCATCAACCGGTACAACTGGAGGTTCAAGCGGTTCTTCCGCTCATACCTTAGCCGCTCAAGTGCTCAAGGCCAAGCGGTTGCACCGGCCCTGCACCGCTCAACTACCGCCCTCAAGGGTGACTCCGTTCTGTTTCGGTGCGGTAGTTGTGCGGTGGCTGGGCGGTTGGTCCGGTTATTTTCTAATGACCGGTACTACCGCCCGGTGGCCCGGTTGTACCGCCTGGTAGGGTTCTGCCGTTACATCGTGAGTCCCGGTTGTACCGGGACAAGGAGCGGTTGTACCGCTGCGGTGCTGAAAACGCAGTAATGGTTGGATTTATTAGGGTTGCTATATAAGGTGGTTCTTCCACCTACCACTCTCACCTATTACCTCTCTCACTCCACCATTAATGCTCTCAAGCTCTCTTGCCCGATCTCTCTCTCTAGCCACTCAAACTTGTTGATTTGCTAGGGATTGAAGGAGGAGACCTAGATCTACACTTCCACCAAAGGATATTTGCTTCCCCCATACTTTCTAGTGTGGATTTTGTTACTCTTGGGTGCTTGAGCACCCTAGACGGTTGAGGTCACCTCCAAGCCATATTCCATTGTGGTGAAGCTTCGTGGTTTCGTTGGGAGCCTCCAACTGTTGTGGAGATTTCCCCAACCTTGTTTGTAAATGTCCGGTTGCCGCCTTCAAGGGCACCAATAGTGGAATCACGGCATCTCGCATTGTGTGAGGGCGTGAGGAGAATACGGTGGCCCTAGTGGCTTCTTGGGGAGCATTGTGCCTCCACACCGCTCTAACGGAGACGTACTTCCCCTTAAAAGGAAGGAACTTTGGTAACACATCCTCGTCTCCACCGGCCCCACTCTTGGTTATTTCGTGCCTTTACTCTTGCAAGCCTACTTGAGTTGTATCCCTTGCTTGCTTATGTGTTAGTTGTTATTGCATCATATAGGTTGCTCACATAGTTGCATATCTAGACAACCTATTTTGTTGCAAAGTTTAAATTGGTAAAGAAAAGCTTAAAAATTGTTAGTTGCCTATTCAACCCCCCGCCCTCTAGTCAACCATATCGATCCTTTCAGCCGCCTACAGCGACGAGGAGTGGTTGCCCAGGGACAAGCCCCTGGCGAAGTCGTAAGTATCCGGACACTATAATACTTCCAGTATGTTTTGCTTTATTGCTTCTTATCATGCCAAACGTACTCGTGCAGTCCGCGAGAGCCCACATTGACGTATCCTCTTCGGATGGGTCTCTGCGCCTGTCGACGATGAATAGTGATTCACTCCCGACTGCCTCCTCCCCCAAGCCCGCGGACGACACCGAGGTGTTGTCTCAGAGGATACCAGACTAGGGGGAGACTGTTCTGGAGACGCCACGAGGCGAAATCCCAGACGCCGGGCACATGGGAGGGAAAACCCCCATGGATTCTGATGACGGGGGCCGCAACAAGTTTGGCCCCCAGCCGGATACTGCTTCGGAACCCCCAGCGGTTCTGGATACACGCAGGCAGCCTCTCCCTAAGGGGGGCGAGCCGCCCGTGCCGATGACCTCTGTCCATCCAGAGGCATCGGACAACTTGCTGGAAGCGCTTGGAGGCGCTTCCATTGATGACAAACACCGTACTCTTATGAGTATGGTGATTGAGAAGGTCCGGTCCGCCAAAAGCGGATTGACCGAAGCCTGTGCCAGCCTCCTAACGGGCTCTGTTTGGTGTTCGGAAAGAAAGGCCGAATAGAGGATCAAATAACATCCACAGGAGTCTAATCAGAATATGTTTATGTGAATAAGCAGGCGTCATTGCTGGTCGCTGCCGCTCGTACTGCGGAGGTCTCCGGACTGAAGCGAGACCTGGAGCGGACCGAGGAAGAGCTCGGCCTCGTGAAGAGGTAGCTCGAGGAAAACAAAGGTACACAATACCCTGTCTGTATATTTATAAAGAAAAAATTGTTGACACTAATATGAGCGTCATGAATTTTAATAGGGGCCACGACCGAACTGGCGGCCCTTAAGAAGGCGCTGACCGAGGCCGAAGAGAAAGCGGCCAAGGAACGCGCCGAGTGCAAGAAGCAAGAGGCCCGTGTCGACGAGGTCCAGCAAGAGCTCCGAGATTTCGTCAAAAAATACGAGTCCTTGGAGCGTGACTCTAAGATGCGAGAGTCCGAGCTTGCTGAGGCCCTCCAGAGCACGCGAGACGCCAAAGCCGAAGCCCAAAGGGCTCTCCAGGAGATTCAGGCGGCCAAGAAGATAGCGGCGGGTAAGGCATTCATTATGCAAAGCAAGCATGTGAAGGAGACTTTCCTTTTACTTACCCGAATTCGGAGCTCTCCAAGAGCGTTCGCAGATCTGCTGCGCAGCATATCGGATGCCACGGAGTTCTACCGGGCCGAAGAAGGGAGCTCGACAGAGAAGTTGTTCTGGTCTCAATATATTGGGACCAAACATCCGATGCCCTTAAGCGACCAGCTGAAGCAACTGGTCGAATTGCACAAGGCGGCCGAACTGGCCATGAAGGAACTTATAGTCTGGCTATGGCATTGTTGTCTACTATACAACCTTCTTCTTGTATATGTTGTTCGGCCTCCAAGTGCAGAGGTTTGTAGGATAGTAGCAAATTTCCCTCAAGTGGATGACCAAAGGTTTATCAATCCGTAGGAGGCGTAGGATGAAGATGGTCTCTCTCAAACAACCCTGCAACCAAATAACAAAGAGTCTCTTGTGTTCCCAACACCCCAATACAATGGCAAATTGTATAGGTGCACTAGTTCGGCGAAGAGATGGTGATACAAGTGCAATAATGATGTGTAACACCCCAAGACCGACGATCCAGAAGACTTCCATATTTTTGTGGCCTCCGTGTGTTTTATTTGTGCTTGCTCTATTTATTTTTGCATTGCATCCTGTCATCATGCCAGCATGTCATTTAATTTTTAAAACCTCCACTAAATAAATTGCATAGATCTTTTGATCTATTTAAATCGAGGGAATTCACATGGTGATTTCTCTTTATAACATATCCTCCTAATATTTATGGAGCTATTATAAATATTCCATTAGTTTGGAATTTACCATAACACACTTGCAAACGAATCCCATGCCATTCTATCTAAACCCTTGGCCTCAACTATTCCCATAATTTGCTTCATCACTTTTCCAATCTCCACCAAAATTCCCAACATTTTTGGACCTTCCTTTTACCATGTACTAGTTCAAACCCATTTGATTTATAATCAAATGAGTTTGAATTTAAACTTGCAATCATGCCCACTTCTATTTTTCTGGGATCCAGCTCATTTTTGTGGGTCTGAGAAAATTAACTTCATGCCCAAACTCCACTCCAACCTCTCTCGGCATTTCTTCCAAGCTTCTATTTCTTTGAAATCGAGAGAGAGCATGCAATCCCAGTCCATTTGGCCCAAGGCCCATCCGCAGCCCAGCTCGAGCACCATCTAACCCTAGCCCCGACCCCCTCCTCTCGATCTCTCCCTCTGACCGCCGCCTCCTGCTCGATCCCCATCTGCGCTCGAACCCCCTCCTCTCGAACCCCTCTCCCCATCGTCCTCCTCCTCCGCACCCACACACAGAGAGGAGCGAGATCCCCTTGCACCCGGTCCCCAACGCCTGGAGGCCTCCTCCCGTGCCTCACCACCCCCTCGCGCCGACCAGCGACCCCCGCTACCTCCGTCGTCCCTTGTCTCGCCCGCGCCGGCAACCAGGAGTAGGTCGCCGCTCCGCGCTGTCTGTGAGCGCCTGCTACTCGCGTCTCCACCCCTCCTCGCCACCCCGTTGTGCTCTGGAGGTCAGGGCCGCCATGGACGAGCCCCGCGACCACGCCCCTGCCGTCCCCGCGCCCAGCCGTGCCGGCGAGCAAGCCACTGCCGTCCGCCTCGCCGTGTTCCCCTTCGCCTTCGTCACCTCAAGTTCCGCGCCCGAGCCCTCTGCTCGACCAAGAGCTCGTCACCTCCAGCACCTCTACATGTCCAAGCCCCCTGCCCCGCCTCTGCTTTCGAGCGGGGAGGAGGATGCGCCTCCGCTCGCCCGCATCGACCAGCGCCAAGTCCCTGCCGCCGGCCTCCTATCTTGCTTCTTTTGGACCAGCAAGAACGCCGCCAAGAACCGTACGCGGACACATCGTCTCCAGGATTTTTTGCCAAGTACCTCTACGTGCGGACTCGCCAAGTACTCGACCCGGATGCGCCAAGTTTGACTATGAACGGTTACACGTCCGACTCGGTATTCGAACCTCAAGCGCCAAGTTCCACTACCGTTGTTGTGCATCTGACAAGACCAAGTGTACGACTACACCCGGCGATGCGGCAAGCCCCTCCACGATGACCCGAACATCTACAGGAAAACGTGTACCACTGCCGTCGAGGACCGATAGTACCACTACCGTCGCGAGAACGTCTACTTCCACTACTTCCACTACCGTCGCGAGAACGTCTACTTCCACTACTTCCACTACAAACTTGACCCACTCCGAAAAGGCACGCTTCGAAGGTATAACCCCGAGATGACCGCCCATGTACGAATGCATGTTGTATGAGATGCTCATGTTCAAACCGTGTCCAAGTTGGTCCTTGCACGTTCCTCCTCGTTTGCCATTTCGTCGACCCGCGGGAACCCGGTAACCGGGATCACCCCATCATCCTTTGCATGTTCCGCACATCCGCACACTTGCTCTTTTGCACCGGTATCTCAATGAGTTGTCGGATTATTGGAATGTTGCCGTGGCACCATTTCCGTTGTAGTTGCCGTGGCACTCCTTTCGTTCCGCCACGGTGATAAATGCTTCATAACATGCTCATGTCAACGTTTCCATAAAATTGCTTAAAACTTGTGCATGTCATCCGCATCATGATAACAACATTTAAAATGTTTAAAATTGTTGTTGCATTAAATTGCTGAATAACATAAGGATTTTCAGAAATTGTTGTTTGTTGTTCCGGCCTCATTTAAACTTGCCTAAATAGTTAGTTTCCATATGCTTCATCCCTTGCCATGTTTAACAACATTTAATATTGCTGAGTAGCTTATAACGAGATCAAACTAAATAATCAAATGTGGTGTTTTGTCAATATGCAACTCGTTGCATATTGAGCTCCACTTAACTTGTAGTATTGTTTGTTGCACTTTGCCATGCCATGCCTCATTAAACCGGACATGCATCATACTTGATTGTGCATCATGCCATGTTTATGCTTGTGTGTTTACCATGTTGTTTGCTTCTTTCCGGTGTTGCTTCTTAGTTCCGGTAATGCTGCGATTGTGAGGATTCGTTCGACTACTTCCGTTTGACTTCTTCATGGACTCGTTCTTCTTCCTAGCGGGATCTCAGGCAAGATGACCGCTACCCTGGATCTCACTACTATCATTGCTATGCTAGTTGCTTCGTTCTATCGCTTTGCCGCGCTACCTATCACTTGTTCTTCAAGCCTTCCCAAATTGCCATGTCAGCCTCTAACCTTTTCACCCTTCCTAGCAAACCGTTGCTTGGCTATGTTACCGCTTTGCTCAGCCCCTCTTATAGCGTTGTTAGTTGCTGGTGAAGTTGAAGATTGCTCCATGGTGGACAGGATTATGTTGGGATATCACAATATCTCTTATTTTATTAATGCATCTATATATTTGGTAAAGGGTGGAAGGCTCGGCCTTATGCCTGGTGTTTTGTTCCACTCTTGCCGCCCTAGTTTCCGTCATACTGGTGTTATGTTCCCGGATTTTGCGTTCCTTACGCGGTCAGGTGATTTATGGGACCCCCTTGACAGTTCGCTTTGAATAAAACTCCTCCAGCAAGGCCCAACCTTGGTTTTACCATTTGCCTCACCTAGCCCTTTTTCCCTTGGGTTTCCGGAGCCCAAGGGTCATCTTTATTTTAGCCCCCTGGGCCAGTGCTTCTCTAAGTGTTGGTCCGAACCGAGCCGCCTGCGGGGCCCCCTTGGGGAAACTCGAGGTCTGGTTTTACTCGTAGCCTGTCTCATCCGGTGTTGCCCTGAGAACGAGATATGTGCAGCTCCTATCGGGATTGTCGGCGCATCGGGCGGTCTTGCTGGTCTTGTTTTACCATTTCGAAATGTCTTGTAAACCGGGATTCCGAGACTGATCGGGTCTTCCTGGGAGAAGGTATATCCTTCGTTGATCGCGAGAGCTTATCATGGGCTAAGTTGGGACACCCCTGCAAGGTATAAACTTTCGAGAGCCATGCCTGCGGTTATGTGGCAGATGGGAATTTGTTAATGTCCGGTTGTAGATAACTTGACACCAGATCCGAATTAAAACGCATCAACCGTGTGTGTAGCCGTGATGGTATCTTTTCGGCGGAGTCCGGGAAGTGAACACGGTCTTTGGGTTATGTTTGACGTAAGTAGGAGTTTAGGATCACCTCTTGATCATTGCTAGCTTCACGACCATTCCGTTTGTTCTCTTCTCGCTCTTATCTTAGTATGTTAGCCACCATATATGCTTAGTCGCTGCTGCAACCTCACCACTTTACCCCTTCCTTTCCCATTAAGCTTTGCTAGTCTTGATACCCATGGTAATGGGATTGCTGAGTCCTCGTGGCTCACAGATTACTACAACAATAGTTGCAGGTACAGGTTATGCGATGATCATGACGTGAGAGCGATGTTTGCTTGTTTTGGAGTTCTTCTTCTGCTTCTTCTTCGATTAGGGGATAGGTTCTAGGTCGGTAGCCTGGGCTAGCAGGGTGGATGTCGTTGAGTTTCTGTTTGTGTTCATCCATAGTCGGATGTTGCTCTTATGTATTGTGATGTTGTATTCATGTGGCATTGCATGCCTCTTGTATATATATCCCCATCTATTATGTAATGTTGATGTAATGATATCCACCTTGCAAAAGCGTATCAATATGCGGTTCTATCCTTGGCGGGACCTTCGAGTCTCTTTAGGATAGTATCGCATATTGGGCGTGACAAGTTGGTATCAGAGCCTCGACCGACCATAGGAGCCCCCTTGATTGTTGGCCATTGTTGAGTCTAAAAAAAACTATTTTGAGTCTTAGGATTATATATATCGGAGAGTTGGATTCTTTTTACTCCTCATCCCCCTTCGTCGCTCTGGTGAAGACTCCTGACGTAGATGTTTTGTCTTTCCTCTCCTCAAATTTCACTAAATATTTTTTAGGATCACGCGGGTATCTTGGAATCGTTCCGATAGTCTTGTGACGAGAACATTGTTCTTGGTGCCTCCTGACATTTAGGAGTTATGGCAGTGTCCCGGGGAGTTGAGCTCCGAGGTGTTGTCGTCACAATTTTATTGTTGCAGTTCTGGAATACCTGAGTTTTGCCGACATCGAAAATCTCTTTTATGCAGTTGTTGGTGAGATAACCTCGACGCCACCCAGTACCGGGGAGTTCGGGAGTATTTCCATAGCTCGTATAACGGATGCTTTTCGAAGGTTGAGGTACACGATTTCCGGAGTTTTCTTGGTTATGTGTTGACGGATGGATACAGCTGGATGTAGGGATTGTTAGTTTGGGTGAGATATATTGCTTCCCCTGTATCCCCAACACCAGATTGCATAACCAGAAAGTTTCGGGAGTTTATAGGTGGGAATTCAAGTAGCTCCTAGAATATCTTTCCGACAGATGCATGATATGGGATTGGGTAAATCTCTATCATATGTATTTGTTCCGGCTTATTCTGCCAGCCAATCCTTTGTTTTGTTTTACTTGTGGTATTCGAGTTGCTTCAAAGTCAAGTGTTGATTCCATACCTTTCAAGCGGTGTTCTCATATCCCTATGTGAGTACTAATCCTTTTGATCATCGAGATTGTCATGTCAATTTTTTTCCAACCGGTGTGCTTCTCCTCAAGTGGATCCGGTCATTTTCAACATCCGCAAGATCAATTCTATGTTTTCTCAACGGTATCCGCTTCATCCGTCCCCAAGTTGCCTTTGTTTTCCCGCCCTCCCACCCCTTTTCTTCAAGGACTCAGATATCTTAATCAAGTATCCATCTTATGGATGTGAAGTTTCTCCATTCTTTTCCCGTCAATGTTCTTATCCGGTGATTCTCAGGAAGATACTAACGGAGCTTTGAGTTCATCATTCTTTGTTATTTTTCTTCTCCGGTGGATTTAACTCAAGCTTTCGGTGTTGATCATATCCCTTTCCTCATTTCAAATGTTTTTCCATGTCGGTGCACCACTTAATTGTTCACCTCTCTCTATTCTTATCCGGAGTGCTCAAGATATCTCAGAAGAATCATGTTTCCATTCTTAATCCGTTCGAGTTACTTCAAGGTTTTTCTCTCATTCAAGCTATTTAATTCAACCGGTGCAACCTCTCTTTAAAATTGTTCAATAGTGTTTTCTTTTGAGTGGGCCCTAACCCACATGTCTTTTCCCAGGATCTTACCTGACTCTTCTAATTTATCCGGAGCGATTTCCAAAGTCTTTCAAAGTTTGACGTAAGAATGAATTTTCATCAGTCACATGCCTTCTCCAAGGTCGTTTTAAAATTCTTTTCATCTTTCGCTCAACCTTTCCTCTTTTAATTCTCCCGGAGTATCTCAACAATTCATGGTGGTTCTCATCATCATTCTCAACATTTGAAGAACGAAGAAGGATTTCTCTTAAATCCTGGTTCATTCTCTTGAATATTCATGGTTCTAGCTTCATGCTATCCTCATAATTGTTTTGATTGTGACAATTCTTTTCTTACCATCCGGAGCATTTCATGAGTTGTTTCCATTTCTTTCCTCTGAAGGCCATCATATCATAAATCTTCATTCTCAGCGTGTAGCTATCATTCTCCTAATCTTACCGGTGCATCGTTCAAATACCCTCTAATCAGTTCATGATCTCTTCGTTCTCATGTATCTAAATCCCCTCAAGTATCTTCATTCGTTTTCCAATTCTTCCCGGTGAATTGTGCCTTTGCTACTTTCATTTTCAATTCTTATGGTGGTTCGTTCAAGATTTCACTTCCTTCGTTATCATATCAAATATTCGTTGTTTCCAAATCCCACCGGTGGTTCCATCAATACCTTCTCAAGTTTACGCTATATTCCTCTTAATCCTTTCTACGAGAATAAGTAATATGCAAAATCCATTGCTTGCCATCAATTTAATTTGATGAAGGATAAGCATACAATAAATCTTATTCTTATGTCCTCGAGAGGATTCAATTCTTTTCTTTCAGAGATTATTCATGATGAATAAATTCTTGATTGCAAGTGATTCATCTTTCTTTCCGGAGTTGGTCATCATATCACATTCTTGGTTCGAGAGGCTTCATCTTTCTTTTCGGAGTTCCAAGCTCTCTCAATTATCTCGTCGCGAAGCTCCATCTAAATCATTGCAAGGCTTCACCTTGTGTTTTCAACTTCTCTTTCTTTTTATCATCCTTTTATTACCGGAGTTCTTCATGGAGGCTCAACATGGTGGTTCGTCAAGGATTCTTTTCATTCTTCACTTGTTCTTTAAGATTTCTCTTCAAGTTATGACCCGCCAAGCTATACTCTAAAATAAACATGGTGCTCAACACATGTCTTGTTTTGAGGAGCTCAAGTATTCTTCATCTTGCATTCCAAAGTGCAATACTTTCTACCTTATCTTTTGAGGTGGTGTTATGTCACTCTTGACAATTTCCTTCATGTTTCATGATTCATATGTTGTCAGGAATGAGGTATTTTAAATCCATCATTTTCTCTTCGTTCAAGAGATCTTTTCGACCAATCAACTTCTTCGTTGGAGTTATCTTGTGTCAGATTTCACCTAAAGCCTTTCCTTAAGGGCTGTTACTATTTGTGGTGATTATGCATGACCCAAGCTTGCTCTTTATCCTCTTGGTGGAAGAAGTTTTTCATCTCTTTGGTGCTCTCAATTAAATCAATGGTTTCCATTAGTGGACGGTTGTCACCTCATAGTCTTGAGAGGTTTTCCATAAGCCCACTACTAGCTTATTCGTTTCATTGTGGGTTTTCCAACAACTCCGTTCGATTCTTCTTTGCAAGGATGCTTTCCAAGTTCACTTGTGGCAAAAGTTGTCATTTTCTTCTCCGTCCCTTTATCCCAACAGTCTAACTTCTATTCTTTCATTACGGAGGCATTGTAATGTTGTGCTCTTCACCCATCACCTCGTTCGTGAGGATCGTGTTCTTTTCTTGCTTATCCATTTAACCGGAGTGTTGTATCATCTCTTCAATATCTTTTCATCTCAACAAGTTTTCTTCTCTTTTCTACCGGAGTGCTGCCCGAATTCTTCCTCTCCCATCTTGTTTTAATCGGAGTGGTTTCAAATTCTATCTTGTCCATTAAACTCTTGATTCATGTCTTTGCAACCTTCAAGTTCTCGTAATGTTCCTTGTTCCTCTTTTCTAACAGATTGTTTGCAATCTCGTTCATCTCTGTTGTACTCTTTCTTTTAAATTGCTCAACCTCTCAAGATTCGTGGTTTCACTCGTTCGTCAAAGAAGCAACTTAGTTTTACCTCTTATCTTCCTCTTCCTTTTCCCTCCGGTGCCATACTAGATCTCGGGACGAGATCCTCTTGTAGTGGTGGAGTGTTGTAACACCCCAAGACCGACAATCCAGAAGACTTCCATATTTTTCTGACCTCCGTGTGTTTTATTTGTTCTTGCTCTATTTATTTTTGCATTGCATCCTGTCATCATGCCAGCATGTCATTTAATTTTTAAAACCTCAACTAAATAAATTGCATAGATCTTTTGATCTATTTAAATCGAGGGAATTCACATGGTGATTTCTCTTTATAACATATCCTCCTAATATTTATGGAGCTATTATAAATATTCCATTAGTTTGGAATTTACCATAACACACTTGCAAACGAATCCCATGCCTTTCTATCTAAACCCTTGGCCTCAACTATTCCCATAATTTGCTTCATCACTTTTCCAATCTCCACCAAAATTCCCAACATTTTTGGACCTTCCTTTTACCATGTCCTAGTTCAAACCCATTTGATTTATAATCAAATGAGTTTGAATTTAAACTTGCAATCATGCCCACTTCTATTTTTCTGGGATCCAACTCATTTTTGTGGGTCTGAGAAAATTAACTTCATGCCCAAACTCCACTCCAACCTCTCTCAGCATTTCTTCCAAGCTTCTATTTCTTTGAAATCGAGAGAGAGCCTGCAATCCCAGTCCATTTGGCCCAAGGCCCATCCGCAGCCCAGCTCGAGCACCATCTAACCCTAGCCCCGACCCCCTCCTCTCGATCTCTCCCTCCGACCGCCGCCTCCTGCTCGATCCCCATCTACGCTCGAACCCCCTCCTCTCGAACCCCTCTCCCCATCGTCCTCCTCCTCCGCACCCACACACAGAGAGGAGCGAGATCCCCTCGCACCCGGTCCCCAATGCCTGGAGGCCTCCTCCCGTGCCTCACCACCCCCTCGCGCCGACCAGCGACCCCCGCTGCCTCCGTCGTCCCTTGTCTCGCCCGCGCCGGCAACCAGGAGTAGGTCGCCGCTCCGCGCTGTCTGTGAGCGCCTGCTACTCGCGTCTCCACCCCTCCTCGCCGCCCCGTTGTGCTCCAGAGGTCAGGGCCGCCATGGACGAGCCCCGCGACCACGCCCCTGCCATCCCCGCGCCCAGCCGTGCCGGCGAGCAAGCCGCTGCTGTCCGCCTCGCCGCGTTCCCCTTCGCCTTCGTCACCTCAAGTTCCGCGCCCGAGCCCTCTGCTCGACCAAGAGCTCGTCACCTCCAGCGCCTCTACATGTCCAAGCCCCCTGCCCCGCCTCTGATTCGTTCGAGCGGGGAGGAGGATGCGCCTCCGCTCACCCGCATCAACCAGCGCCAAGTCCCTGCCGCCGGCCTCCTATCTTGCTTCTTTTGGACCAGCAAGAACGCCGCTAAGAACCGTACGCGGACACATCGTCTCCAGGATTTTTTCCAAGTACCTCTACCTGCGGACTCGCCAAGTACTCGACCCGGATGCGCCAAGTTTGACTATGAACGGCTGCACGTCCGACTCGGTATTCGAACCTCAAGCGCCAAGTTCCACTACCGTTGTTGTGCATCCGACAAGACCAAGTGTACGACTATGCCTGGCGATGCGGCAAGCCCCTCCACGATGACCCGAACATCTACAGGAAAACGTGTACCACCGCCGTCGAGGACCGATAGTACCACTACCGTCGTGAGAACGTCTACTTCCACTACTTCCACTACCGTCGCGAGAACGTCTACTTCCACTACTTCCACTACAAACTTGAACCGCTCCAAAAAGGCACGCTTCGAAGGTATAACCCCGAGATGACCGCCCGTGTACGAATGCATGTTGTATGAGATGCTCATGTTCAAACCGTGTCCAAGTTGGTCCTTGCACGTTCCTCCTCGTTTGCCATTTCGTCGACCCGTGGGAACCCGGTAACCGGGATCACCCCACCATCCTTTGCATGTTCCGCACATCCGCACACTTGCTCTTTTGCACCGGTATCTCAATGAGTTGTCGGATTATCGGAATGTTGCCGTGGCACCATTTCCGTTGTAGTTGCCGAGGCACCCCTTTCGTTCCGCCACGGTGATAAATGCTTCATAACATGCTCATGTCAACGTTTCCATAAAATTGCTTAAAACTTGTGCATGTCATCCGCATCATGATAACAACGTTTAAAATGTTTAAAATTGTTGTTGCATTAAATTGCTAAATAACATGAGGATTTTCCGGAATTGTTGTTTGTTGTTCCGGCCTCATTTAAACTTGCCTAAATAGTTAGTTTCCATATGCTTCATCCCTTGCCATGTTTAACAACATTTAATATTGCTGAGTAGCTTATAACGAGATCAAACTAAATAATCAAATGTGGTGTTTTGTCAATATGCAACTCGTTGCATATTGAGCTCCACTTAACTTGTAGTATTATTTGTTGCACTTTGCCATGCCATGCCTCATTAAACCGGACATGCATCATACTTGATTGTGCATCATGCCATGTTTATGCTTGTGTGTTTACCATGTTGTTTGCTTCTTTCCGGTGTTGCTTCTTAGTTCCGGTAATGTTGCGATTGTGAGGATTCGTTCGACTACTTCCGTTCGACTTCTTCATGGACTCGTTCTTCTTCCTAGCGGGATCTCAGGCAAGATGACCGCTACCCTGGATCTCACTACTATCATTGCTATGCTAGTTGCTTCGTTCTATCGCTTTGCCGCGCTACCTATCACTTGTTCTTCAAGCCTTCCCAAATTGCCATGTCAGCCTCTAACCTTTTCACCCTTCCTAGCAAACTGTTGGTTGGCTATGTTACCGCCTTGCTCAGCCCCTCTTATAGCATTGTCAGTTGCAGGTGAAGTTGAAGATTGCTCCATGGTGGACATGATTATGTTGGGATATCACAATATCTCTTATTTTATTAATGCATCTATATATTTGGTAAAGGGTGGAAGGCTCGGTCTTATGCCTGGTGTTTTGTTCCACTCTTGCCGCCCTAGTTTCCGTCATACCGGTGTTATGTTCCCGGATTTTGCGTTCCTTACGCGGTCGGGTGATTTATGGGACCCCCTTGACAGTTCGCTTTGAATAAAACTCCTCCAGCAAGGCCCAACCTTGGTTTTACCATTTGCCTCACCTAGCCCTTTTTCCCTTGGGTTTCCGGAGCCCGAGGGTCATCTTTATTTTAGCCCCCCCGGGCCAGTGCTTCTCTAAGTGTTGGTCCGAACCGAGCCACCTGCGGGGCCCCCTTGGGGAAACTCGAGGTCTGGTTTTACTCGTAGCCTATCTCATCCAGTGTTGCCCTGAGAACGAGATATGTGCAGCTCCTATCGGGATTGTCGGCGCATCGGGCGGTCTTGCTGGTCTTGTTTTACCATTGTCAAAATGTCTTGTAAACCGAGATTCCGAGGCTGATCGGGTCTTCCTGGGAGAAGGTATATCCTTCGTTGATCGCGAGAGCTTATCATGGGCTAAGTTGGGACACCCCTACAGGGTATAAACTTTCGAGAGCCGTGCCCGCGGTTATGTGGCAGATGGGATTTGTTAATGTCCGGTTGTTGATAACTTGACACCATATCCGAATTAAAACGCATCAACCGTGTGTGTAGCTGTGATGGTCTCTTTTCGGCGGAGTCCGGCAAGTGAACACGGTCTTTGGGTTATGTTTGACGTAAGTAGGAGTGCAGGATCACCTCTTGATCATTGCTAGCTTCACGACCGTTCCGTTTGTTCTCTTCTCGCTCTTATTTGCGTATGTTAGCCACCATATATGCTTAGTCGCTGTTGCAACCTCACCACTTTACCCCTTCCTTTCCCATTAAGCTTTGATAGTCTTGATACCCATGGTAATGGGATTGCTGAGTCCTCGTGGCTCACAGATTACTACAACAACAGTTGCAGGTACAGGTTATGCGATGATCATGACGCGAGAGCGATGTTTGCTTGTTTTGGAGTTCTTCTTCTGCTTCTTCTTCGATCAGGGGATAGGTTCCAGGTCGGCAGCCTGGGCTAGCAGGGTGGATGTCGATGAGTTTCTGTTTGTGTTCATCCGTAGTCGGACGTTGCTCTTATGTATTGTGATGTTGTATTCATGTGGCATTGCATGCCTCTTGTATATATATCCCATCTATTATGTAATGTTGATGTAATGATATCCACCTTGCAAAAATATCAATATGCGGTTCTATCCTTGGCGGGACCTTCGAGTCTCTTTAGGATAGTATCGCATATTGGGCGTGACATGATGGTAGATATAGGTTTTTGTAATCTGAAAATATAAATACAACAAGGTAACTAATGATAAAAGTGAGCACAAACGGTATTGCAATGATAGGAAACAAGGCCTAAGGTTCATTCTTTCGGATCAATCTATTCAAGAGTTTGTACTAGAATAACACCTTAAGACACAAATCAACCAAAACCCTAATGTCACCAAGATACTCCATTGTCACCTCAAGTATCCGTGGGCATGATTATACGATATGCATCACACAATCTCAGATTCATCTATTCAACCAACACAAAGTACTTCAAAGAGTGCCCCAAAGTTTCTATCGGAGAGTCAAGACGAAAACGTGTGCCAACCCCTATGCATAGGTTCATGGGAGGAACCCACAAGTTGATCACCAAAACATACATCAAGTGGATCACGTGATATCCCATTGTCACCACAGATACGCACGGCAAGACATACATCAAGTGTTCTCAAATCATTAAAGACTCAATCCGATAAGATAACTTCAAGAGGAAAACTCAATTCATCACAAGAGTAGATGGGGAGAAACATCATAAGATCCAACTATAATAGAAAAGCTCGCGATACATCAAGATCATGCCATAGAGGGAACACGAGAGAGAGAGATCAAACACATAGCTACTGGTACATACCCTCAGCCCCGAGGGCGAACTACTCCCTCCTCGTCATGGAGAGCGCCGGGATGATGAAGATGGCCACCGGTGATGGATTCCCCCTCCGGCAGGGTGCCAGAACGGGCTCCCGAGAGGTTTTTGGTGGCTACAGAGGCTTGCGGCAGCGGAACTCCCGATCTATCTTCGTATTTGATGTTTTTAGGGTACGTGGACTTATATAGGCGAAAGAAGTCGGTCGGGGGAGCCTCGAGGGGCCCAGGAGACAGGGGGCGCGCCCGGGGGGTGGGCGGGCCCTCCTATCTCCTGGCTTCCTTGAACCTTCCCTGGCTTGAGCTCCAAGTCTCCCGGATCATATCCTTTCCAAAAATCACGCTGCCAAAGGTTTCATTCCGTTTTGGACTCTGTTTGGTATTCCTTTTCTTTGAAATACTGAAACAGGCAATAAAACAGCAATATGGGTTGGGCCTCCGGTTAATAGGTTAGTCCCAACAGTAATATAAAAGTGTATAATAAAGCCCGTAATCATTCAAAATAGATAATAAAATAGCATGAATGCTTCATAAATTATAGATACGTTGGAGACGTATCAGCATCCCAAGCTTAATTCCTGCTCGTCCTCGAGTAGGTAAATGATAAAAAAAGAATTTATGAAGTGTGAATGCTAGCAGGTGCACAAGTTTGATCAATGATAATTTCAATCACCTTTTCTAGCATGATTATATGTCATAACAGTAGTTCATCTCATAAAACTTCTCACGAACAAGTAACAAGCAATTCACATGTTAAAGCATAGACCATAAACTTTCTTGAAAACTAGCAAACTATGTTCTCAGTCATCAAACAATTGCAATTCATCTTATTTTCAGGAAGGGTCTATGTCAGAGCTTTGATTTAGCAAACTCCACATACTCAACTATCATATAGTCTTCTACAATTGCTAACACTCACGCAATACTAATGGTTATGGAGTTTTAATCGGACACTGAGAAAGATAGGGGCTTATAGTGTTGCCTCCCAACGTATTCACCTTTGGGTGATGTCAACAATAATAGTTCATGCTAACTTACATCCAATTGGATATATATATATATATATATATATATATATATATATATATATATATATATATATATATATATATATATATCAGAATCTTTCCGACACGAGGTGCTTGCCAAAGGATAAAATGAAAAAGGGAAAGGTGAAGATCACCTTGACTCTTGCATAAAGTAAAAGACATAAAGTAAAAGATAGGCCCTTCGCAGAGGGAAGCGGAGGTTGTCATGCGCCTTTATGGTTGGATGCACAAAATGTTAATGCAAAAGAACGTCACTTTATATCGCCACTTGTATATGGACCTTTATTATGCAGTCCGTCGCTTTTATTGCTTCCATAACAAGATCGTATAAAGCTTATTTTCTTCACACTAATAGATCATACATATTTAGAGAGAAATTCTTATTGCTTGCACCAATGACAACTTACTTGAAGGATCTTACTCAATCCACAGGTAGGTATGGCGGACTCTCATGGCAAAACTAGGTTTAAGGATATTTGGAAGCACAAGTAGTATCTCTACTTGGTGCAAGGAATCTGGCTAGCATGAGGGGGAAAGGCAAGCTCAACATGTTTGAATGATCCATGACAATATACTTTAACTGAGATGTGAGAAAACATAACCCATTACGTTGTGTTCCTTGTCCAACATCAACTTTTTTGCATGTCATACTTAATGAGTGCTCACAATAATAAAAGATGTCTAAGATAGTATATTTATATGTGGAATCTCTCTTCCTTCAATATTCTTTCATGAATTGTTCAAATGACCAATACAATGCTTGCTAACCTTCAATAAATTTACAACCTCCACTTCTTAGATGTGAAGTCATTACTCCCCATGGGATAAGCAAATGAGACATATAATTTCAGATTTATGAGATACTCATTCAACCATTTACTCATAGGATATAAGTGAAGCACACGAGTAAATGACAAACTACTCCAACAAGATATAAGTGAAGATCAATGAGTAGCTAAATAATTATGTAACTATGCGAAGACTCTCTCTCATTTAAGAATTTCAGATCTTGGTATTATATTCAAACAGCAATCAAAACAAAATAAAATGACATTTCAAGGATAGCACAACTCATGTGAAGAAGCAAAGACTTAGGCTCAATCGATACTAACCGATAGTTGTTGAAGAAGAAAGGTGGGATGCCTACCGGTGCATCCCCAGGCTTAGATGTTTGAGACTTCTTGAAATATTATCTTGGGGTGCCTTGGGCATCCCCAAGCTTGAACTTTTGTGTCTCGTTAATTCCTCTCATATCATGGTTTCTCTTTTTATCAAAAGCTTCATCCACACCAAACTCAACAAGAACTCGTGAGATAGGTTAGTATAAACCAATGCAAAACCTTATCATTTTCTACTGTAACAAATCACTAAAATTATTATTCAACATTGCATACTAAGTGTCTCTGCACATTTAATACTCCTATCCTCAAATAGAATCATTAAACAAGCAAACATATGCAAACAATGCAAACATAACAGCAATCTGCCAAAACAGTACAGTCTGTAAAGAATGCAAGAGTATCAATACTTCCCTAACTCCAAAAATTATGAGAAAAATACTACGCTGTAGAAGATTTATCAGATCTCAATATGTAAAAAGTTTCAACATTATAGCATTCTCTGACTTTTCTAGGGAATTTTTGCAACAGCGGTAAACTTTCTGTTTTCAAACAGCAACATGTATAGTAGCAAAATAAGCATGGTAAAGGCTATCCTTGACATTTTTATTGAAACTAAAGATGCAAACCATTATTATAAATAACATCAAGCAAATACTAACAAAATAAAATGATGCTCCAAGCAAAACACATATCATGTGGTGAATAAAAATATAGCTCCAAGTAAGGTTACCGATGGACGAAGACGAAAGAGGGGATGCCTTCCGGGGCATCCCCAAGCTTAGGCTCTTGGTTGTCCTTGAATATTACCTTGGGGTGCCTGGGCATACCCAAGCTTAGGCTCTTGCCACTCCTTATTCCATAGTCCATCGAATCTTTACCCAAAACTTGAAAACTCCACAACACAAAACTCAACAGAAAACTTGTAAGCTCCGTTAGTATAAGAAAATAAAACCACCACTTAGATAATGTAATGAACTCATTCTAAATTCATATTGTTGTAATATCTACTGTATTCCAACTTCTCTATGGTTCATACCCTCTGATACTACTCATAGATTCATCAAAATAAGCAAACAACACATAGAAAACAGAATCTGTCAAAAACACAACAGTCTGTAGTAATCTGTATCAAACGTATACTCCTGGAACTCCAAAAATCCTACAACATTAGGAAGTCCTAATCAATTTGTGTACCAATCCAGAACAGAAAGAATAATATAAAAATCACGTTTCTGTGAATTAACAAAACTAATTTACTGGGTGCAAAAATTTCTGATTCTCAGCAAGATCAACACAACTATCATCTAAAGCTATCCTAAAGGTCTTCCTTGGCACTTTATTGAAACAAAAGCTATAAAACATGATCACTACAGTAGCATAATCATGTGGACACACAAAAACAGTAAGGATAAATATTGGGTTGTCTCCCAACAAGCACTTTTCTTTAATGCCTTTTAGCTAGGCATGATGATGACAATGATGCTCGCATAAAAGATAAGAATCGAAACATAACGGGAGCATCATGAAGCATATGACTACCACATTTAAGTCTAACCCAATTCCTATGGATAGGGATTTTGTGAGCAAACAACTTACGGGAACAATAATCAACTAGCATAGGAAGGCAAAACAAGTATAACTTCAAGACTTTAAGCACATAGAGAGGAAACTTGATATTATTGCAATTCCTACAAGCATATATTCCTCCCTCATAATAATTTTCAGTAGCATCATGAATGAATTCAACAATATAACCAGCACCTAAAGCATTCTTTTCATGATCTACAAGCATAGAAATTTACTACTCTCCACATAAGCAAAATTCTTCTCATTCGGAATAGTGGGAGTATCATAAGAGACTTGAACACTAAAAATTGTTTCCACATTAAAAGAGTAATGTTCAGAAAAAGGGTAATCATAATCATGACAAGTTTTATAAATATAATCATCACTACTTTTTATAGCATAAGTTTTATCACAATAATCATCATAAGCAGCAACTTCGTTCTCATCATAATCGATTGAAACCTCTTCCAAGGTAGTGGAATCATCACTAAATAAAGTTGACAGTCTTTCAAATCCACTTTCATATTCATCACAATAAGATTCAACATCCTCCAAAATAGTGGGATCACTACTTCCTAAACTTGACACTCTTCCAAACCCACTTTCATCAATATAATCATCATAGGTAAGAGGCATGCTATCATCATAACAACTTTGCATATCAAAACTTGGGATGCAAAAAATATCATCTTCATTAAACGTAGCATCCCCAAGCTTGGGACAAACATTAATTTCAGCAAATATATTCTCAAATATGTAATCCTCATCAAACATAGCTTCCCCAAGCTTGGGCCTTTTCATATCATAAGCATAATCACTCTCATCATTAATAGTATGGATTGCACCAATAGTATAGCAATTATCATCATCACAATGAGTAGTAGGAGCAACATCATTCGAGAGAGATACCTTTTTACCTTTGTTGCTCCCTTTTTTCTTTCTCTTCTTCACATTATGTGCGGGTTCAACCTTCTTCTTTGAGCTCTTTATTGATGAGATTGGTTGAATAGAAAGCTCCTCCTCGTTACCTGATCCATCATAAGAAATAAAAGGAGGATATTGGGAAGTCTCTTCCCTTTCATTAGTATTCTCATCATCTTCTATTTGCTTTCTTTTCTTTAGGTGATTGGCAATATAAGGATTTTCAATGCAATTCACCGCACAAAACAAATAAATCTCCTCTAAATCAATATCAAGGAAATGCGCAAGATTAAATTTTTGGAATAAGCTTAGTTGCACGTTTCAATTCTTCATAACCCAAAAGCAAACTAAGTTCATTATAATGAGCAAGGGAGATCAAATCATCACAGTTTTTGGACACGATTCGATCATGAAACACTTTGCATTGGAGATGTAAATGACCACGTTCATTGCAAAGTTCACAACGGTAAAGATATCTTAAATTCTCAGCACTCTTATCTAGCCTTTCTTGCAACCCTTTAGTTTCTAAATACTTATGCCTCTTGCAATATCTATTTTCCCTATTTGGGGTGTACTTGCAAACCCAATATACTCCACAAAAATCGACATGCTTATAAGAGATATTTTCATCATAACTAGTGCAATCATCATTAGTACTATGGATATTCAAAGATTTTATACCAACAACATTGCAATCATGCTCATCATTCAAAGATTTAGCATCAAACATTCTATAGATTTCTTCTTCTAGCACTTGAGCACAATTTTCCTTTTCATCAAACTCACGAAAGATATTAAAAAGATGAAGCGTATGAGACAAACTCAATTCCATTTTTTTGTAGTTTTCTTTTGTAAACTAAACTAGTGATAAAACAAGAAACAAAAAGATTCGATTGCAAGATCTAAAGATATACCTTCAAGCACTCACCTCCCCGGCAACGGCGCCAGAAAAGAGCTTGATGTCTACTACACAACCTTCTTCTTGTAGACGTTGTTGGGCCTCCAAGTGCAGAGGTTTGTAGGACAGTAGCAAATTTCCCTCAAGTGGATGACCTAAGGTTTATCAATCCGTAGGAGGCGTAGGATGAAGATGGTCTCTCTCAAACAACCCTGCAACCAAATAACAAAGAGTCTCTTGTGTCCCCAACACACCCAATACAATGGTAAATTGTATAGGTGCACTAGTTCGGCGAAGAGATGGTGATACAAGTGCAATATGGATGGTAGATATAGGTTTTTGTAATCTGAAAATATAAAAACAGCAAGGTAACTAATGATAAAAGTGAGCACAAACGGTATTGCAATGATAGGAAACAAGGCCTAAGGTTCATACTTTCACTAGTGCAAGTTCTCTCAACAATAATAACATAGATAGATCATATAACAATCCCTCAACATGCAACAAAGAGTCACTCCAAAGCCACTAATAGCGGAGAACAAACGAAGAGATTATGGTAGGGTACGAAACCACCTCAAAGTTATTCTTTCGGATCAATCTATTCAAGAGTTCGTACTAGAATAACACCTTAAGACACAAATCAACCAAAACCCTAATGTCACCTAGATACTCCATTGTCACCTCAAGTATCCGTGGGCATGATTATACGATATGCATCACACAATCTCAGATTCATCTATTCAACCAACACAAAGTACTTCAAAGAGTGCCCCAAAGTTTCTACCGGAGAGTCAAGACGAAAACGTGTGCCAACCCCTATGCATAGGTTCATGGGAGGAACCCGCAAGTTGATCACCAAAACATACATCAAGTGGATCACGTGATATCCCATTGTCACCACAGATACGCACGGCAAGACATACATCAAGTGTTCTCAAATCATTAAAGACTCAATCCGATAAGATAACTTCAAGAGGAAAACTCAATTCACCACAAGAGAGTAGAGGGGGAGAAACATCATAAGATCCAACTATAATAGCAAAGCTCGCGATACATCAAGATCGTGCCATAGAGGGAACACGAGAGAGAGAGAGAGATCAAACACATAGCTACTGGTACATACCCTCAGCCCCGAGGGTGAACTACTCCCTCCTCGTCATGGAGAGCGTCGGGATGATGAAGATGGCCATCGGTGATGGATTCCCCCTCCGGCAGGGTGCCGAAACGGGCTCCCGAGAGGTTTTTTGTGGCTACATAGGCTAGCGGCAGTGGAACTCCCGGTCTATCTTCGTATTCGATGTTTTTAGGTTACATGGACTTATATAGGCGAAAGAAGTCGGTCGGGGGAGCCTCGAGGGGCCCAGGAGACAGGGGCGCCCAGGGGGGTGGGCGCACCCTCCTATCTCCTGGCTTCCTCGAACCTTCCCTAGCTTGAACTCCAAGTCTCCCGGATCATATCCTTTCCAAAAATCACGCTGCCAAAGGTTTCATTCCGTTTGGACTCTGTTTGATATTCCTTTTCTTCGAAATACTGAAACAGGCAATAAAACAACAATATGGGCTGGGCCTCCGGTTGATAGGTTAGTCCCAAAAGTAATATAAAAGTGTATAATAAAGCCCGTAATCCTTCAAAATAGATAATAAAATAGCATGAATGCTTCATAAATTATAGATACGTTGGAGACGTATCAGGCCTGCCGAGACCTTGCCCAGCAGCTACTTCGGCCTTGTGAAGCGCCTTGTAAATGCCTGCCCGCGGCTTGAAGTCATAAAGCGGTCCTTCTGCATTGAAGGTGCGTGCAGGGCGTTCGCCCGCACAAAAGTGCACTGGGCGAAGATGGATGCCGAGAAGCTGGTGACGGAGGGGCCGCCGAAGGGCAAGGAGCACGGCCACTCCGAAAAGTATTATGACAGTGTCCTGAAGGGCGCCCGCCTTGTGGCGGAGGAATGTGCTAAGGATGTAATATTTGAATGAATGTACTCATTTGATCCTGCAATATGAAAACAAGTTCATTTGCACTATATAACGCTTGTTGATTTAAGAAAATTCCTTCTGTGCGGCCGTTTGTAAAATCTGAGAGTTGGCCAGTCGTCGGCTTCTGCCCTCATGTAACTAGTACTCGGGTATTCGGGATAAATCTAAACACTCTTTGTCCAAATTTTGGTCCTTTAAGAAGGTGTTTAGCGCAACAAACAAGGCAATTGGACTATACAGCTTTATCACTGTCACTTAGCCATAGAAGTCTATAATTTTAAATTTTGGCGTAGCCCCTGGTATTCAGAAGGCCGAACTTGGGGTGCTATACACGCCTAAATCGGACAAGGCCGATTCCTCGCCCAAAGCGGAAAAAATCTTTAAGGATTTGAGACCTCTCGAACAGCGACCAGCTCTCGCTGCATCATGACAGTCAGTTTTCGGCTTTCTCTACTGAGGTGCTTGTCCGGGAGAACCGAGACACAATCACAGTAGTTCTCCCTGTGCCACCTTAGCCGATGTAGCGGAATGTAAGGCGGCAAAACATGGGAGCCGGGCAAATGCAACTATAGACCAAAGACATGATTCGGAGCTGATGCATATAATGCTATAAGTTCAGGGTGCCGCACTGTCGAAAGTGTTCGGACTTCTCTTGCCGTGTTATGGGGTACACTGAAGCCCCTGCCGAGCTGAACGTACCAAAATGTACGGGTGCAATTTGTAATAAATAAACAGTCAAGGAAAAAGATAAAGAAATGTAATAATAGGCCGACGCTCTACATTATTTTCCCTTGTTATTTGAATGACATGTCAAAGTGTATATATACAAGTAGTGCGATAAGCAGAATAGGACTATTTGACATGTCTCAACCAAGAGCGAGCTGCGAGTGGGTATGTAAAACGGGTATAGCGGTCGTTATTAGAGACCACATGTTGATTCCCTTGTACGTCAAAGCTCCTTGCTTCCTTGGTGTTTCCGTTTCGTGACGGGTCCGATAATCTAGCTATCAGAGAGAGCCTCCAAAAAATAGGGACCTGAAAGAAAGAAAATGGTTGAAGGTTGATATGTCTTCAACGTATCTATAATTTTTGATTGCTCCATGCTACTTTATTTACTGTTTTGGACTATATTGGGCTTTATTTTCCAATTTTATATTACTTTTGGGACTAACCTATTAACCGGAGGCCCAGCCCAGAATTGTTGTTTTTTGCCTTTTTCAGTATTTCGAAGAAACAGAATATCAAACGGAATCCAAACGGAATGAAACCTTTGGGATCGTGATTTTCCAACCGAACGTGATCCAGGAGACTTGGACCCTACTCCAAGTAGTGCTCGAGGAGGTCACGAGGGTGGAGGGCACCCCCCTGGGCGCGCCCCCTACCTCGTGGGCCCCTCGGAGCTCCACCGACATACTCCTTCCTCCTATATATACCTACGTATCCCCGAACGATCAGAACAGGAGCCAAAAACCTAATTCCATCGCCCGCAACCTTCTGTATCCACGAGATCCCATCTTGGGGCCTGTTCCAGAGCTCCGCCGGAGGGGGCATCCACCACGGAGGGCTTCTACATCATCACCATAGCCCCTCCGATGAAGTGTGAGTAGTTTACTTCAGACCTTCGGGTCCATAGCTAGTAGCTAGATGGCTTCTTCTCTCTTTTTGGATCTCAATACAATGTTCTCCCCCTCTCTCGTGGAGATCTATTCGATGTAATCTTCTTTTTGCGGTGTGTTTGTTGAGACCGATGAATTGTGGGTTTATGATCCAGTATTATCTATGGAAAATATTTGATTCTTCTCTGAATTCTTTTATGTATGATTGAGTTATATTTGCAAGTCTCTTCGAATTATCCTTTTTGGTTTGTCCAACTAGATTGGTAGTTCTTGCAATGGGAGAAGTGCTTAGCTTTGGGTTCAATCTTGCGGTGTCCTTACCCAGTGATAGAAGGGGCAGCAAGGCACGTATTGTATTGTTGCCATTGAGGATAACAAGATGGTTTTTTTATCATATTGCATGAATTTATCGCTCTACATCATGTCATCTTGCTTACGGCGTTACTCTGTGTTTAACTTAATACTCTAGATGCATGCTGGATAGCGGTCGATGAGTGGAGTAATAGTAGTAGATGCAGAATCGTTTCAATCTACTTGTTTTGGACGTGATGCCTATATACATGATCATTGCCTAGATATACTCATAACTACGCTCAATTCTGTCAATTGCCCAACAATAATTTGTTCACCCACCGTAGAATACTTTTGCTCTTGAGAGAAGCCACTAGTGAAACCTATGGCCCCCGGGTATATTCTCATCATATCAATCTATATCACTTTATTTACTTGCTTTGTTTTACTTTGCCTTTACTTTTTACTTTGCATCTACCTATCAAAAATACCAAAAATATTATCTCTATCAGATCTCACTCTCGTAAGTGACCGTGAAGGGATTGACAACCCCTAAGCGTTGGTTGCAAGTTGCTATCGTTTTGTGTAGGTACGAGGGACTTGTGCGCGGTCTCCTACTGGATTGATACCTTGGTTCTCAAAAACTGAGGGAAATACTTACGCTACTTTGCTGCATCATCCTCTCCTCTTCGGGGAAATCCAACGTAGTGCTCAAGAGGTAGCAAGAAGAATTTCTGGCGCCATTGCCGGGGAGGCTCACGCAAGCAAGTCAACCATACCTAGTACCCATCGCAATCCCTATCTCTCACATTACATTATTTGCCATTTGCCTCTCGTTTTCCTCTCCCCCACTTCACCCTTGCCGTTTTATTGGCCCCTCTTCCGTTCGTCCTTCTGTTTGCTCGTGTGACCATGTGCCTTCTTTTTACTTGCATCTTCACTTGCTAAAAGTTTATGGATCCTCATCCACTTGCTAATCTCTTTAAGAGATCCAATTATGATGAACCTATTGCTAGTCAATTGAGTGCACTAGATTATCTTTATGAGGTTTTGCCTGAAATTCGTGAATCTAAAAATTGTGATGAAATACTTTATGAAGCGATTCACGATAGATCTTTGTATAAAAAGTATGATTGCAATGATTTTACTATAAATTCTCTTGATGTCAATTGTGTTAATGATATGCAAAACCCTAAGCTTGGGGATGCTAGTTTTGCTATGACTACTACTTGTTGCAATGATCATGATTGGGGTGATTCTTCTTTTGATCTTGAAAATTTATTTAACCCCCATGATGAATATGAGATTGATAATAGTGTTTGCAATATTATTGAAAGTGGGTTTGGAAGAGTGTCAACTTTAGATCCCACATATTTGGAGAATGTTCAATCTTATGGTATTTTTGATAAAAGTGGGTTTGGAGAGGTCATGACTTTAGTTAATGTTAATCCCACTATTTGGAAGAGTGTCAACATTCATGCATGTGGATCATGTTGAAAATACTTTATGTGATAGCTATTTTGTTGAATTTGCTTATGATCCCACATGTAATTATTATGAGAGAGTAAAATATGGTTGTAGAAATTTTCATGTTACAAAATTACCTCTCGTCACGTTGAGATTGCTATCGCCTCTTTCTTCTTCCTTGCATATGCTAATTTTTGCTTGCTTTGCAAATTTGTTTGCTTATAATATGCCTATGCATAGGAAGTATGTTAGACTTAGATGTGCTTGTCACGTGTTTCATGATGCTCTCCTTGTGCTTCAATTCTTGTCTTTCATGTGAGCATCATTAAAATTATCAATGCCTAGCTAGGGGCGCTAAACGATAGCGCTTGTTGGGAGGCAACCCAATTTTATTTTATGTTTTATGTTTTTGCTTCTGTTTAAGAATAAATAATCCATCTACCTTCTGTTTGGATGTGGTTTTATGTTTTAATTAGTGTTTGTGCCAAGTAGAACCTATAGGATAACCTACGATGATAGTTGATTTGATTCTGCTGAAAAACAGAAACTTTGCGCGCACGAATTTAGTTATGATAAATCACAGGAACGTGCTTTTGCGTTGATTCTTTTTGCTGCTGATCAATAAACAAATTGTTCAGGACTTCCTATTTTGGTAGAATTTGGTTCCAGAAGTTTGCGTTAGTTACAGATTGCTACAGACTGTTCTGTTTTTGACAGATTCTGTTTTTCGTGTGTTGTTTGCTTATTTTGATGACTCTATGGCTAGTAAATTAGTTTATAAACCATAGAGAAGTTGTAATACAGTAGGCTTAACACCAATATAAATAAATAATTAGTTCATTACAGTACCTTGAAGTAGTCTTTTGTTTTCTTTCTCTAACGGAGCTCACGAGATTTCTGTTGAGTTTTGTGTAGTGAAGTTTTCAAGTTTTGGGTGAATTCTTTTGATGGATTATGGAACAAGGAGTGACAAGAGCCTAAGCTTGGGGATGCCCATGGCACCCCCAAGATAATCCAAGGACACAAAAAAGTTAAAGCTTGGGGATGCCCCGGAAGGCATCCCCTCTTTCGTCCACTTCCATCGGTAATTTACTTGGAGCTATATTTTTATTCACCAACATGATATGTGTTTTGCTTGGAGCGTCTTGTATTATTTGTGTCTTTGCTTGTTAGTTTACCACAATAATCCTTGTTGTACACATCTTTTGAGAGAGCCATACATGATTTGGAATTTGTTAGAATACTCTATGTGCTTCACTTATATCTTTTGAGCTTTATAGTTTTGCTCATAGTACTTCACTTATATCTTTTGAGCGTGATACTTTTTGCTCTAGTGCTTCACTTAGATATTTTAGAGCACGGTGGTGGATTTGTTTTAAAGAAACTGTTGATCTCTCATGCTTCACTTAGATTATTTTGAGAGTCTTTAATAGCATGGTAATTTGCTTAATATTAATATACTTGGTGTTCAAGATATGTGAAACTTTCTTTTGAGTGTGTTGAATACTAAGATAAGTTTGATGATTGATAATTGTTTTGAGATATGGAGGTGATAATATCAAAGTCGTGCTAGTTGGGTGATTATGAATTTGAGAAATACTTGTGTTGAAGTCTGCAAATCCCGTAGCATGCACGTATGGTTAAAGTTGTGTAACAAATTTGAAACATGAAGTGTACCTGGCTTGTGCATCCTTATGAGTGGCGGTCGGGGACGAGCGATGGTCTTTTCCTACCAATCTATCCCCCTAGGAGCATGCGTGTAGTACTTGAATTTTTGATGACTTCTAAAATTTTGCAATAAGTATATGAGTTCTTTTGACTAATGTTGAGTCCATGGATTATACGCACTCTCACCTTTCCGCCTTTGCTAGCCTCTTCGGTACCGTGCATTGCCCTTTCTCACCTTGAGAGTTGGCGCAAACTTCGCCGGTGCATCCAAACCCCGTGATATGATATACTCTATCACACATAAACCTCCTTATATCTTCCTCAAAACAGCCACCATACGTACCTATCATGGCATTTCCATAGCCATTCCGAGATATATTGCCATGCAACTTCCATCATCATCATCATGACATACATTACTTTTGTCATATTGCCATTGCATGATCATGTAGTTGACATCGCATTTGTGGCAAAGCCACCATGCATTATTTTCCATACATGTCACTCTTGATTCATTGCACCATCCCGGTACACCGCCGGAGGCATTCATATAGAGTCATATCTTGTTTTAAGTCTCGAGTTGTAATCCTTATGTTGTAATCAATAGAAGTGTGATGATCATCATTATTAGAGCATTGCCCAAATAAAAAAAGAGAAAGGCCAAAAGAAAAAAAAGAAAGTCCCAAAAAAAAGAAAAAAAAGAAGGGGCAATGCTACTATCTGTTTTTCCACACTTGTGCTTCAAAGTAGCACCTTGTTCTTCATGTAGTGAGTCTCATATATTGTGCTTCAAAGTAGCACCTTGTTCTTCATGTAGTGAGTCTCATAAGTTGTCTTTTCATACTAGTGGGAATTTTTCATTATAGAATTTGGCTTGTATATTCCTACGATGGGCTTCCTCAAATGCCCTAGGTCTTCGTGAGCAAGCGAGTTGGATGCAACCCACTAGTTTTCTTTTGTTGAGCGTTCATAGCTCTAGTGCATCCGTTGCATGGCAATCCCTACTCACTCACATCGATATATATTGATGGGCATCTCCATAGCCCGTTGATACGCCTAGTTGATGTGAGACTTTCTCCTTTTTTGTCTTCTCCACACAATCCCCATCATCATATTCTATTCCACCCATAGTGCTATATCCATGGCTCACGCTCATGTATTGCGTGAAGGTTGAAAAAGTTTGAGATTATTTAAGTATGAAACAATTGCTTGGCTTGTCATCGGGGGTATAGAAGTTGGGAACATCTTTGTGTGACGGAAATGAAGCATAGCCTAACTATATGATTTTGTAGGGATGAACTTTCTTTTGCCATGTTATTTTGAGAAGACATGATTGCTTTGATTAGTATGCTTGAAGTATTATTATTTTTGTGTCAATATGAACTTTTGTCTTGAATCTTTCAGATCTGAATATTCATATCACAATTAAGAAGATTTACATTGAAATTATGCCAACGTATCACTCCGCATCAAAAATTCTTTTTTATCATTTACCTACTCGAGGACGAGCAGGAGTTAAGCTTGGGGATGCCTGATACGTCTCCAACGTATCTATCATTTTTGATTGCTCCATGCTACTTTATTTATGTTTTGGACTATATTGGGCTTTATTTTCCACTTTTATATTACTTTTGGGACTAACCTATTAACCGGAGGCCCAGCCCAGAATTGCTGTTTTTTCCTTTTTCAGTATTTCGAAGAAACAGAATATCAAACGGAGTCCAAACGGAATGAAACCTTCGGAGTCGTGATTTTCCAACCGAACGTGATCCAGGAGACTTGGACCCTACTCCAAGTAGTGCCCAAGGAGATCACGAGGGTGGAGGGCGCCCCCCTGGGCACGCCCCCTACCTCGTGGGTCCCTCAGAGCTCCACCGACGTACTCCTTCCTCCTATATATACCTACGTATCCCCGAACGATCAGAACAGGAGCCAAAAACCTAATTCCACCACCGCAACCTTCTGTATCCACGAGATCCCATCTTCGGGCCTGTTCCGGAGCTCCGCCGGAGGGGGCATCCACCATGGAGGGCTTCTACATCATCACCATAGCCCCTCCGATGAAGTGTGAGTAGTTTACTTCAGACCTTCGGGTCCATACCTAGTAGCTAGATGGCTTCGTCTCTCTTTTTGGATCTCAATACAATGTTCTCCCCCTCTCTCGTGGAGATCTATTCGATGTAATCTTCTTTTTGCGGTGTGTTTGTTGAGACCGATGAATTGTGGGTTTATGATCCAGTATTATCTATGGAAAATATTTGATTCTTCTCTGAATTCTTTTATGTATGATTGAGTTATCTTTGCAAGTCTCTTCGAATTATCCTTTTTGGTTTGGCCAACTAGATTGGTAGTTCTTGCAATGGGAGAAGTGCTTAGCTTTGGGTTCAATCTTGCGGTGCCCTTACCCAGTGACAGAAGGGGCAGCAAGGCACGTATTGTATTGTTGCCATCGAGGATAACAAGATGGTTTTTTTATCATATTGCATGAATTTATCCCTCTACATCATGTCATCTTGCTTACGGCGACTTTGTTTTTAACTTAATACTCTAGATGCATGCTGGATAGCGGTCGATGAGTGGAGTAATAGTAGTAGATGCAGAATTGTTTCGATCTACTTGTTTTGGACGTGATGCCTATATACATGATCATTGCCTAGATATACTCATAACTATGCTCAATTCTGTCAATTGCTCAACAGTAATTTGTTCACCCACCGTAGAATACTTATGCTCTTGAGAGAAGCCACTAGTGAAACCTATGGCCCCCGGGTCTATTCTCATCATATCAATCTATATCATTTTATTTACTTGCTTTGTTTTTACTTTGCCTTTACTTTTTACTTTGCATCTACCTATCAAAAATACCAAAAATATTATCTCCATCAGATCTCACTCTCGTAAGTGACCGTGAAGGGATTGACAACCCCTAAGCGTTGGTTGCGAGTTGCTATTGTTTTGTGTAGGTACGAGGGACTTGTGCGTGGTCTCCTACTGGATTGATACCTTGGTTCTCAAAAACTGAGGGAAATACTTACGCTACTTTGCTGCATCATCCTCTCCTCTTCGGGGAAATCCAATGCAGTGCTCAAGAGGTAGCAAAGGTGTACGGGTCCTGGGGCGGTTGAGCCGCATTGTGGACCGCATTGTAGTCGTGCCTCCGCCTATGCCCATGGTATTTTGAGTGTGTAATTATGTACGCGCGGCATGAATTTCACCGCTTGTATGGGACGAGGACGGAGGGCGAATTGCTAGGCGAGCTCTGGACACGCCGGACGATCCTGTTGTAGGGTACTTCGGACTTGTTTAACGATGTCCGAAGGCTTTATAGCCGAATTGGAGGTCTGCCTAACAAGGCTGCTCTGTACCTCATCTGCGAGGGCTGCAGTGTGCTCCTCTGTATGGAGGGAGCGCTCTGTGTTTCCATTGACTGTTATAACCCCGCGAGGTCCTGGCATCTTGATCTTGAGATAGGCATAATGTGGCACCGCATTGAATCGAGCGAATGCGGTTCGTCCTAGTAGTGCATGATAACCACTATGGAAGGGGACGATATCGAAGATTAACTCCTCGCTTCGGAAGTTATCCGGGGATCCGAAGACCACTTCCAGTGTGATTGAGCCTGTGCAACAGGCCTCTACACCTAGTATGACACCTTTAAAGGTGGTTTTGGTGGGTTTGATCCTTGAGGGATCGATGCCCATTTTGCGCACTGTATCCTGATAGAGCAGGTTCAGGCTGTTGCCACCGTCCATAAGGACTCTTGTGAGGTGGAATCCATCAATGATGGGGTCGAGGACCAACGCGGCCAAACCGCCATGACGGATACTGGTCGGATGGTCCCTGCGATCGAAAGTGATCGGACAAGAAGACCATGGGTCTAACTTTGGGGCGACTGACTCCATCGCATAGACGTCCCTTAGTGCACGCTTCCGTTCCCGCTTGGGAATATGGGTTGTGTATATCATGTTTATCGTTTTCACTTGGGGAGGAAATTTCTTCTATCCTCCTGTGTTCGGTAGCCGGGGCTCCTCGTCATCATCGCTATGCAGCCCCTTTTCCTTGTTTTCAGCATTCAACTTGCTGGCCTGTTTGAACACCCAACATTCTCTGTTTGTGTGGTTGGCTGGTTTATCGGGGGTGCCATGAATTTTACACGAGCGATCGAGTATGCAGTCCAGACTGGACGGGCCCGGATTGTTTCTTTTGAATGGCTTTTCCCGCTGACCGGACTGAGAGCCACTGAATCCGGCATTGATTGTCGTGTCTTCGACGTTATTGCCATTGTTGCGACGGTTGTGTCTGTTGCGTCGGGCCTTGCCGTTGTTATCTCTGGCATCTGAAGTGCCAAGATTTCTTGATGTGCTGTTGCTACGAGCCAGCCAGCTATCCTCGCCCGCACAAAAGCGGGTCATGAGTGTCGTGAGGTCTGCCATGGACTTCGGCTTCTCTTGGCCGAGGTGTCGGGCGAGCCACTAGTCGCCGATGTTATGCTTAAAGGCCGCTAGGGCTTAAGCATCCGGAGAGTCGACAATTTGGTTCTTTTTAGTTAGGAACCGAGTCCACAATTTCCTGGCTGACTCTCAGGGCTGTTGGGTTATGTGACTTAAGTCATCAGCATCCGGAGGTCGCACATAAGTGCCCTGGAAGTTGTCAAGGAATGTCTTCCAGGTTCTCCCAACTGCCAATGGAGTTTGCCGGCAGGCTATTCCACCAATCCGAGCCGGTCCTTTGAGTTTTAGTGGGAGGTACTTGATGGCATGTAGATCATCACCGCGGGCCATGTGAATGTGGAGAAGGAAATCTTCAATCCATACCGCGGGGTCTGTTGTACCATCGTATGATTCAATATTCACGGGTTTAAACCATTCTGGGAATTCATGATCTATTACTTCGTCAGTGAAGCATAGGGGGTGTGCGGCGCCTCTGTGTCGGGCTACATCACGACGCAGTTCAAATGAATCTAGTCTGTTGTATTCGGCCCGGCCGGATTTTTAGTATATCCGGCGTGACAGTCATTGTCACGCGTTGGGGCGCGCCCCCGTGATCCGTAGATCGATCTTGATTGTCCTGCTTTGTTTTCCAATTTGTCTCGCAGGTCATGCGTGTAGCCCCGGGCCTTCGTGTTTTTGCTTGTTTGGCGACGGGGTGCGAGCTGGACTTCGGGCAGATACGCCGCTTTGTCTCGGCCACGAGGTGGCCGTTCAGCCGCATCCTGTGCTGGTAGTGTAGGCTTTAATGCCTCCTCCTCGAGTTGAGGTAGCAACCTGCGCTTTGGGTAACTTTTGATTGGGCGCTCGAGTCCGTATTCCTCGGCTGCCAGGACCTCGTTCCATCTATCAGTTAGCAGATCTTGATTAGCTTGAAGCTACTGCTGCTTTTTCTTCAGGCTTTTTGCAGTGGCTATAAGTCGTTGGAGAGAGGCATGTAATTGTCGTCCTCCGAATCTCCATCCATTGCCTGTTCATCAGGGCTATCTCGCCCATCCTCCCATCCGGCTTTCTCGACGCTTGGCTGGGTGGGATTGTTTTAGTCTTCGGCATTATCCGGAGTGCTATTATCTCCTGTGTCGGTATCACTATTTTTGCTATGGCGGGGCTTAGAGCGGCGCCGCTGACGTCAGCGCTTAGATTGTTTCTCAAGGGGGTTATCCTCCGTTGCCTCGTCGCCATTGCTTTCTTTGGGTGTGTCCACTATATATATCTATCATATGATGAGGTGGCTTTCCAGCACCCGGTGGGCGGTGGTTCCTGTTGTTCTCCGATGTCATCGTCCATACCGTCGATGTCTTCGGAGTCGAAATCAAGCATGTCGGTTAAGTCATCGACAGTGGCTATGAAGTGGGTGGTGGGTGGGTAACGAATTTCTTCGTCGTCCACTTCCCACTCAAGTCGGACATAGTTCGGCCAAGAGTCTCCTGATAGGGAGAGGGATTTTATCGAATTTAGCACATCGCCCAAGGGCGAGTGCTGAAAGATATCCGCAGAGGTAAACTCCATGATCGGTGCCCAATCAGGTTCGATGGGCACGGATGTACGTGGTTTGGAGCCTGCGGCCAGAGACGAGTCCGGGGGTCCGACGACGCAGACCTCATCGGAGGCGAAGTCTGTGTTCGGCTCTATGGCCGCTGAGTGTGCGGCCTCTGTGGCGGGGTCCATCCACCCGTCCTTGGATGGCATGATCTGCTCTGGATTTAGAGCCGGGGCAGCTACAGGTGTGATCTCCTAAACACCGTCCGATGGCAGATCTAAGTCATGCTCATCGTGACTGTTCGGCACACCTGTCATGGGCTCGAATCCGTCGAAGATCAAGTCCCCGCAGATGTCGATGGTGTAGTTCAGGCTTCCAAACCTGACCTGACGGCCAGGGGCGTAGCTATCGATCTACTCCAGATGGCCAAGCGAGTTGGCCCGCAGTGCGAAGCCGCCGAACACGAAGATCTGTCCGGGGAGGAAAACCTCACCCTGGATCGCATCGTTGTAGATGATTGAAGGAGCCATCGAGCCTTACCATGACGACACAGTGGAACTCTCAATAAAAGCACCAATGTCGGTGTCAAAACCGGCGGATCTCGGGTAGGGGGTCCCAAACTGTGCGTCTAAGGCTAATGGTAATAGGAGGCGGGGACACATTGTTTACCCAGGTTCGGGCCCTCTCGATGGAGGTAATACCCTACTTCCTGCTTGATTGATCTTGATGATATGAGTATTACAAGAGTTGATCTACCACGAGATCGTAGAGGCTAAACCCTAGAAGCTAGCCTATGATTATGATCGTTGTTGTCCTACGGACTAAACCCTCCGGTTTATATAGACACCGGAGGGGGCTAGGGTTACACAGAGTCGGTTACAAAGAAGGAGATCTACATATCCGAATTGCCAAGCTTGCCTTCCACGCAAAGGAGAGTCCCACCCAGACACGGGACGAAGTCTTCAATCTTGTATCTTCATAGTCCAACAGTCCGGCACAAGTACATAGTCCGGCTGTCCGAGGACCCCCTCATCCAAGACTCGCTCAGCCGCCGTTGCTCCTCGTGTTCTAGTGCAAACCAAGCCTCCCAGTTGGGAGAGTCCATGGCATACTCGGGCATACCCCATTGCGCTGGCATGAGCTGCGCCTGGCGCCTGCGCACCTCCTCGTCGTGCGCCCGCTGTGTCCACTGCACCGCCGGGACCAGGACCTGATCTGGATCAAGGTGCCAGTGGTGTGGCAGCGTGACATCCGGGTAGGGCAACGGCTCCCTGAACTCCTAGTGCCACCAAGCTTGGTACACCGGGATGTGCAGGCACTGCCGACCCGAGCGGTCACGCGCCGACAGCGAAGGAGGAGGGGGAGGAGGAACACGAGAAGATGAGGCACCAGGGGTCCCTTTGCCCTTGCCCTTGATGTTGCCGAAGAGCCCCATTGCTATGGTTTGGCTTGTCGCCGGCGAGGAAGCACGGAGGGAGTGGGGGCATATGTGGACGGGAGTGGATGAGGCCGCCCCCCGCATGCGTGGGTTATAAAAAACACGCTTCCACTAGCTGACTAGTGGGCCCGGTCTCGGTGGTCGTCATAAATTAGACGTCGGGCGGTAGTTGGGTGACCGCCAAGTGGGGCCACAGCGTACATCGAGGGGACGTGCGGCGCGTCCGCTTCGCGTCTGCGCCGACGTATTTGTGGCCCGAAATTGGGCCTAAAATGGGTCAGCGCGGACACAAAGCGGACATGTTTTGGGTTTGGGTCGGCGTGTTGGGCCTCCGCTTTTGTCCGTGCTGACCCAAACGGACGCAAGCGGACGATTTGGGTCGCCCTATTGGAGTTGCTCTAAATTCCCATTCCTCCATCCATGCTCCAGCCTCCACTCCACGAGATCCATCCGCCGCTCCAGGTAAATTCCTCTTCTGATTTAGGATGAGTCCAAACCTTCTTTATGAAATTAAGAATGATTCATTATATTCCTTGATGAAATTTAGAGCGATTTTTTTTCGTTCAGGCCGTGGCTACCATTTATTTCATGCTAGTGGCACTAGCTTATTGCACATTTGTTGTCTTGTTTGCAATAAATTTATATTGTGTTGCAACTTTTTTTTACAAATGAATACCCAGCAACCAATTCCTCGATCAGCCACTTCCTTTGGCTCGTCAAAATGCAAACCCCTCGCAGGGGCACCAAGGTTTTGGATCCCAGATTAATAAAATTTGGTGGGGCACCGAAATTTTCTGTGACCGCGGTACAGACAAATACCGAGCACCTGTACCTGATGGTTTTAATGGAGATTCCATCAAGGCTTGTTGGGATATAATTGCTGAGGATTTCTATAAGCTTATTGAGGGTTTTTATGATGGACATATCTCTCTATAGAGCATAAACTCATCTTATATCGCTCTCATTCCCAAGAAAGACAACCCTACTGGTGCAAACGATTTCTGACCCATTTCTCTGCTGAATTGCACAATCAAAATTATTACCAAGCTACTGGACAACATACTTCAATGAATTGTTTTGAAAATTGTCGTTGCTAATCAATATGGTTTCCTCAAGAAGAGAACAACCCAAGACTGTCTTGGATGGGCATTTGAATATTTGCATCTCTGCCACCAATCCAAAAATCCCAACAGTGGTGCTTAAGCTAGATTTTGAAATGGCTTTTGATCTAATTGAACATAATGTCATTATTGCCATCATGAGAGCTAGAGGATTTGGGGAAAGATGGATTCACTGGATGAATATGATTTTCTCTTCTGCTACTTATGTTGTTCTGCTTAATGGTGTGCCTGGCAAGGTGTTCCACTATAAAAGAGGGGTCAGGCAGGGTGATCCCTTTATCCCCTTTGCTTTTTGTGCTGGTTGCTGATCTATTGCAATCCATTCTCAATGAGGATAGTCTTCATGATCTTATCAAGCCACCAATTAGTAGTCAAGCCTGTGCACAATTCACTATGATTCAATATGCAGATGACACTTTTTTGGTGCTCCCAGCAATTCCTACTCAGATTGCCCAAGTACAGAATCTCATCAATCATTATACCGCTTTTACTGGACTTAAAGTAAACTATGAAAAATCCATGATGGTCCCAATCAATGTCCCTAAAACACATACTACTCATATGTTGAACATCTTAGGGTGTAAGCTGGGGTCCTTTCCTTTCACCTACCTAGGGCTACCACTAAGCACCAGCAGACTAAGAATAGAAGATTTTCATCCAATCATGCAGACAATTGAAAGAATGTTGACTGGGTGTTCCACTCTCCTTTCATATGATGGCAGATTCTTATTAATTAAGGCAGTCTTCTCAACACTCCCAACATTTTTTATGTGCACCTTGGCTCTGCCACTAGGAGTGATTGATCAAATCAATAAAATCTCAGAAACTTCATATGGAGGAAATTTGGATGGTAGACAAAGGCACAACTTTGATTGCATGGTCAAAAGAGTGCAAGCCAAAGAACCAAGGAGGGGGTGGAATCCTAGACATTGGTACACATCATAAGGCACTACTTATGAAAAATGTATTCAATTTCCTGAGTAAAGAAGATATCCCTTGGATCAAGCTACTCTGGGAAAAATATTACAGTCTGAATCTGCCTTTGGACAAACTAGAAGGATCTCCATGGTGGAAGGCCCACCTTGCACTCTGGGCTGGATTCAAAGCAGCAAGATCATGTAAAGTCTCTTCGGGGCAAATGGATTTATTCTGGAAAGATAACTGGAAAGGAGAAACAATGCAAAGCAAATTTCCTGAACTACATTCCTTTGCAAAAGATGACTCCATCTCTATGCAAAAATTCAATCTTCCTCAAGACTTGGCAATGCATTTCTATTTGCCAATGTCAACTGCGGCCTTTGAACAGTTCAATTTACTAAAGGAAATCATTCCACAACTCGAGGTGGATGGTAAGAATAACTATACTTGTAGTGGATCAACCAATAAATACTCATCCATGTGAATGTATAAAAGGTTGATGGGAGATGAAGAGGGGTATCCAATATTCAAGTCAATATGGAATAGCTCAAGCAGACTTAAGCATAAAATCTTCCTATGGTTGGTAGCTCACTACAGAATCAACACTAGAGCCTGCTCAAAAGAAAAGGAATGCATTTAGATGACCCTTTCTGTCCAAACTGCAGTCAGAGTGTTGAAGAAACACTGCACCAGCCATGGGACTGCCACTTTGCACAGGATTGCTGGAACACAATCATACCGGGTAGGAAAAGAGGCACCCCTATCTCTAAGGAAATAAACTTTGCTGCGGATATGTTACCCAAAAACTTTGCATCTGAAATCGTCATATTGGGATGTTGGAATCTTTGGACACAACATAATGGAAAGATCTTCAGAGCACAACAGCAATCTATCCAAGCTTGGAGATTTTACCTTAAGCCAGATCTTAAATTGCTTAGATACAAAGTAAAAGAGAAACACTTCCAAGAGCTTTCGAACTGGATAAATCATAACATGTAAAGCACCGTCTTTCTCTCCTAGAGTTGTGGCATTGGTAAACCCTGTGGTCCAACCCCCTTGTATTTTTTGTAACATAGTTTTGCTTTTATTAATATATTTACCGTAGAACTATTGTTCTACGGTTTTCAGGTAAAAAAACAAATACCAAGCGGTTACCCAATGAAATTTTTAAATGAATTTTGAATCGGATAAATTCATCCAAATTTTAGTTAAATTATTTAAATTAAAAAATTCGAGATACTTTGTCTGGTAAGTCGATTTCTTGTGGGGCACCGAGAAATGCAGTTACCTCCCGGTAATCGAATGTCTTGAGTGGTAACCAAAACCCCGAGGGGCACCAGCTGTGTACCGTGGTTCATGGATCGAATCTGAAGGAGAAGGTCGCTATTCACATGTCATAAAAATTACAGAACTAGTTTTACATACACACTCACTTTTCGCCGATCAAAAATTAAGGCCTAGGTTATGAGCGTCATGTAAATAGAGACGGAGAAAGTATATTCAATATTGATGACCATTCAAAACTGAACCACAAGAAATCTCGTGTACCTAACTCCATGGCGGCTGATCATTTTTGTTGTTGTTGATGCATGAGGAGCAACATGTTCACGAGATTTTCATTTTTGTATTACATCCTCTCCTCAAAATGTGGTTATTATTGTTGCCCCCCTCCGGTTTAAATACAAGTTCACTACTCGTATAAAAAATACAATTCTTCTTCCCAAGAAGAATTGATTAATTTTTTGCCTCGTGCGATACTGGTTATTAATGCAAATATTGCATGTATATATAGAAAAAGAGACATGCAACATATTTAATTACCTTGGAACATGAGAGTTTTTCGCATAATTATTCGTGTTACTTATTAGTTGTCTTTTTTTCTTGGTGTCTACAAAGTGGGATAGTCACCTTGTATACAAAATCGAAAGAAGTACCATTTATGACACACATAATAGATAAATGGACCCGACTTCAAGTTCCATGGCAATTACACATATAAAATGTCAACAAGAAAACGATACGAACCACATCACAAGCCCTATCAGATTCCTAGATTATGAAAAAGAGCAATTTCTTGTTAGAAAAAGAGCAATAAGAAACTAGAGAAAGATCTACGAAAAACAATTAACTCTGTAAACCAGAGACTCGTCTTGCCTGCAATGCATTCGTCACATATCAGTTGCCACAAGATGGCCGATAGTATATCAGAGACATGCGGAATCACACAAGCTTCACCCAAACATCGTAAGTAGATCATGTCGACTTGCCCTAGCAACTTGGAATTTTTGGCAGAAGCCACAAATTGTATGAGGTGCACTACACGCAAGTACCTACATGGAGCTGCACCTACACCAACATTGTCATTGGCTTCCCCTCGTCGCATCCAGCAAGTAAGACTGCTTGCATAGGCTCTTTGGACCATCAATTTTACTACAAATGTAAATGAGAGAGACAAATGATGGAGAGTAATGTTGAATAATGGTTTAAGCGCCTCAATCACCGTAACATGGTGACTCGCATGTAGATATATTGATATGACTTGTAGTACAAGAGTTCTGGTGGTTACAATCTAACCATATGGGAGAGATATACAAGGGAAGGAGATACAGATAGATTACAGAGATAAATCAACTAACTATCTCCTAACAATACCCTTGTATGCGCGATATGATGGTTGGTTAACACCCTCCCTTAATCTGGACGCCTCAAGTTCAGATTACGCTTGAATTCCTCAAACTATTTTGTAGCCAAGGCCTTTGTAAAACCATCTGCAATTTGGTCTGGAAGGAACAAACCGAATCTCCAGTTCCTTGCTAGCAACCCTTTCTCTGGCAAAGTGATAGTCAATTTCAATGTGCTTGGTTCTTGCATGAAAAACAGGGTTAGCAGAAAGATATGTTGCACCAATATTGTCACACCAAAGACATGGAGGTTGTGTATGACATATCCCAAGCTCCTTGAGCATAGACTTAACCAATATAATTTTTGCTGTAGCATTTGCCAATGTCTTATATTCTGCCTCAGTGCTGGAACGTGACATAATTGCCTGTTTCTTTGCACACCAAGAAATCAAGTTGGGACCAAAGAAAATAGCAAAGCCTCCTGTGGACCTCCTGTCATCCAAGCAACCTACCCAGTCAGAATCAGATAACGCACTAACAAGAGTAGATGATGACTTGGTGAATGTTAGTACAACATTCAGAGTATGTTTCACATATCTCAATATATGTTTGGCAGCAGTCCAGTGAGCTGAGGTAGGTGCATGGAGAAATTGACACACTTTATTAACTGCAAATGAAATATCATGCCTGGTGAGTGTCAGATACTGAAGTGCACCCACCAAACTCCTATACTTAGTGCCATCCTCCTGACTCAAGGGCACACCTTCTGCAAGAGATAGTTTTTCTGAACTAGACAAAGGTGTCAATGATGGCTTAGAACTCTGCATCCCTACCTTGCTCAAGAGATCAATGGTATACTTTTCCTGAGAGAGATGAAGACCACCCTCTCTGTTTGGCCTGACCTCAATTCCAAGAAAATAATGCAAATCACCAAGATCTTTAAGAGCAAATTCAGAATTTAAATCTTTCAAAAGAGCCATGACTGTTGCATTAGGAGAACTTGTAACAATGATGTCATCAACATAGATGAGAACAAAGATAACTGTGGCATGCTGATTTTAAATGAACAAGGAAGTGTCAGACTTGGAGGGAACAAGCCCAAGAGCCTGCAACTTAAAACTCAAGGGAGAATACCATCCTCGTGGAGCCTGTTTGAGTCCATATAGAGATTTGTCCAGTCGGCAGATATGAGATGGCTTGTGTGGATCTACAAACCCAGGAGGTTGTTTCATATATACTTCCTCTTCCAGAATGCCATGAAGAAACACATTCTATATGTCTAGCTGACGAAGACTCCATCCTCTGGATACAGCAATGGAGAAAACAAGACGAATAGTGGCAGCTTTAACAACATGACTAAAGGTGTCCTCATAATCAAGCCCATACCTATGTTTGAACCCTTTTACAACCAAGCGTGTTTTGTGGCGATCTATGGTGCCGTCTAACTTTTTATTGATGCAAAACACCCATTTGCAGTCAATCACATTGATACCTGGATGAGAAGGAACAAGATGCCAGGTACAGTTTTTCTCGATAGCAAAAAATTCATCATCCATGGCTTGTTTCCACTTGGGATCTGCAAGAGCCTCATGAACAGTGCGGGGTTCGCCTGTAGGAACAGCATCAACCAACCCATATTTCGTTTTATAATTAACAGGTTGTAATGAACCACTTTGAAGACGTGTACGTGGAAGTACGGAGATGGCTGGAACAGGCGCAGAAGATCCCCTAGGTGCAGCCTCCAATGAAGCAGCGGATCCCAGCGATCCCGAGGGGGAGACAACGATGTCAGGGGGATCTTCTGCGGCGCGTGACGCATCAGGAGAAGGGGAGCCCGGCGCAGACGATCTAGCGGAGCCAGGCGCAGCCGACTCGAGGGGTGCAACGTGCACGGGGTCGGTGCGGTGCGGGTCCCTCCTCGTGTAGACACGGGAGACAGGCGCAAACTGGGCGGGAGACTGGTCCCCCATTGTGGGTTGGCTGGTCGTGTGAGCGGGGGCTGACCCTACAACAGGGCGACATGTGGCGCTAGGAGGTTGGCGCAGGGGGGAATCAGCCGGGGAGGTGCAGGCCTCCTGACGAGGCGGTGATCCCGGCGTAGATACGCCCTGACCTGATGCGGCCGGACACGCAGATCCCGAATAGGATCGCCCCTGATCTCCTGTGTCCGCGACAGAACCCTCCAGGGCATTGTTTTCTTCAGAAAAGATATAATTTTCTTCACCGTTTGCGCTGCAGTTTGTTCCTGGAACACTAGACTCAGGTAAAGGATTAGGAGAGTTAGTCCAAACTTGATCATCACAATTATCATTACCCATACGATCAACTCCAAAAAGATGGGAAGGAAACAATATGATCTCTTTGCGAAGGAGAGCGCCGGCATTAGGGTGGAGTGTGGCAAAAGGAAATTGTGTTTCATCAAATACCACATCACAAGATATATAGACGCGACCAGTAGCAACATCAAGACATTTAACACACTTATGTTGAGCACTGTATCCAAGAAATACACATTCCTTGGAACAAACCATAAGTTTACGAGTCTTGTAAGGACGGAGATTGGGCCAACATGCGCAACCAAAGACTCGAAGAGTGGTGTAGTCGGGTGTGATATGCAAAAGACGCTTAGTAGGGGTCTCATTGGAGATGACACGACTTGGCCACATGTTGATAAGATGCATAACAGTAAGAAATGCTTCATCCCAGAATTTTAGTGGCATGGAAGTGGAAGCAAGGAGGGCTAGTCCTACTTCAACAATGTGTTGGTGCTTGCGTTCGGCTGACCCATTTTGCTGGTGCGCATGTGGGCATGAGACGTCATGGGAAATGCCAATCTTTTGAAAAAAAAGAATTGAGCTTCTCGTATTCCCCACCCCAATTAGATTGCATAACAATGATTTTACTATCAAACTTGCGTTCTACAAGAGCTTGAAAGTTGTGAAAAACTTGAAACACATCAGAACGCTATCCATGTGTACTTACTAAAATCATCAATAAAGCTTACATAGTAAGAATGTCGACCAACAGAAGTAGGGGCTGGACCCCATACATCAGAAAAAATAAGTTGCAAGGGCTTGGTTGACACACTAGTGGATACAGGATATGTAAATTGATGACTTTTCGCTCGCTGGCATGAATCACAAACAGTCTCTAAATTTCTGTCACCAACAACTGGAGTTTATTTCTACTAAGGATTTGATGAACAGTAGCAAGAGATGGATAACCTAAGCGACCGTGCCACCTTTCAGCGGAAAGCTTGATCGCACCATAAACTCTTTTACTGTATGAGCAATACTTAGGAAGTAATGCATAGAGTCCTTCCACACAGACACCCCTACGGAGAATTTCCTTCGTGACCTGATCCTTGGTCAAAAAGAAGAATGTGTGAAATTCTAGAAAGACATTGTTATCAAGGGCAATGCGATGGATAGATAAGAGAGTTTTGGAAGCATTAGGCACATGCAAGATATGTTTTATTTCAAGGTTTTTGTATGGGGTTTTGATATGTGATTGACCAATATGACTTATCTCCATATGTGCACCATTTGCCGCGGTGTAGACTTGATCATTGCCACGATACTTATCATGCATTGTTAGCTTCTCCAATTCACCCGTGATATGATTTGTTGCACCGGTGTCCATATACCAGTTGGTATCGACACCATATGACGTATCAGCTGCAGCAACAATTTTTTTCTTTTGGGACGTATCATCGGCATAACGCCAAGCATAGTCCTTAGCAATATGATTAGTTTTTTTTGTAGATTTGACATTTACCCTCGCAGCCTGGAAAATTTCAGCCCCTATTGCCGTTCGAGGGGGCGTCTGCCATTGTTGTTGCTGGAGTTCCCCTGGTGATAATAGCCGCCACCACCACCATGATAGGAACCACAGTCGTAGTTGTTCTGGTGGCAGCCTCCGGCTCCACCATTCGAGTAGCCGCCACCGCCGCTGTCACCATAGCCACCTCCGCCGTAGCCGCCAGAGCCGCCACTTCCGGATCCGCCACCATTAGGGTGGCCACCTCCGCCATAGCCAGTGCCACCACGAGGACCGCCACCGTTGCCCTTCTAGTTTTGGTTGCCGCGGTAGCTGCCCTTGTTACCTCCTTATCGCCCGCCGCCGTGGGAGATGGAGTTTGCAGAAGATTTGAAGCCGCCGGCTTCGTTCCATGAAACATCTCGACCCTCTGGTCGAAGTTGGCCACAAGAGAGAAGAGGCAATTGACGGTGGTAGGCTCTGTGTGCACATCCAGCACGGAGACAATTGGTTGATACTCCATGTCGGGTCCAGCAATGATGAAGGAGATGGCTTCTCCCTCCCCGAGCGGTCTGCCCACCGCCGCGAGCTCATCGGAGAGAGACCTCATGTACCCGAAGTAGGGCAAAGCCGACTGGGATCCCTTCTGCACATTCGTGAGAGAAGCTCGGATGTTGTTGACGCGAGATAAAGACACAGCAACAAACATGTTCGCCAGTGCGTCCCAGATTGCATGTGATGTCTCAAGGGAGGAGACTTGGATGAGGACTTCTTTGGATAGGCTTCGGAGAAGATAGGCAACTATTTGCTGATCTTGAATAAGCCATGGGGAGTAGGCAGGATTTGGGACAACCTGATCCTTCCCATCGGTGCTCTTGGTGGTGATGGTTTTGGAGGGTTCTTGGATAGTTTGATCGAGATAGCCAAAAAGGCCAGCGCCCATGATCTGTGATCTGGCCTGGGCGCGCCATAGGACATAGTTGGTGTGGGAGAGTGGTTCGGAGGTGTTGTTGTTTAGGCCGGAGAAGATGGTCGAGATAGAGGAGGACATGGTTCCTGGGGTGATCGGTGGAAGGTGTTGGGGAACGTAGCAATAATTCAAAATTTTCCTATGTATCACCAAGATCCATCTAGCAACAAGAGAGAGAGAGAGGAAGTACATCTTCATACCTTTGAAGATCACTAAACGGAAGCGTTACTAGAACACGGATGATGGAGTCGTACTCGCGGCGATTCATATCACGGAAGATCCGATCTAACGCCGAACGGACGGCGCCTCCACTTTCAACACACGTACAGCCCAGGAACGTCTCCTCCTTGATCCAGCAAGGGTAGAGGAGAAGTTGAGGGAGAGCTCCGGCAGCACTACGACGTGGTGGTGGAGCTTGCAGTTCTCCGGCAGGGCTTCGCCAAGCACTACGGAGAAGGAGGAGTTGGAGAGGGGGAGGGTTGCGCCAAGGGAAGGGTGCGGCAGCCCTCCCACTCCCCCCACTAATTACAGGGGCAAGGGATAGGGGGGGTGATACGTCTCCGTCGTATCTACTTTTCCAAACAATTTTGCCCTTGTTTTGGACTCTAACTTGTATGATTTGAATGGAACTAACCCGGACTGACGCTGTTTTCAGCAGAACTGCCATGGTGTTGTTTTTTGTGCAGAAAATAAAAATTCTCGGAATGTCCTGAAACTCCACGGAACACCTTAGAAAAAATAAAAAAAAAATCCTCGCCACCAGGGGGCCCACACCCTGTCCACGAGGGTGCGGGGTGCGCCCCTCCCCCCTGGGCGCGCCACTACCTCGTGGGCCCCCTGGTGGCCCTCCGACGCCAACTCCATATATTGGCTTTCGAGGAGAAAAAAACCAAAGAGAAAGTTTCATCACGTTTTACAATACGGAGCCGCCGCCAAGCCCTAATCTCTCTCGGGAGGGCTGATCTGGAGTCCGTTCGGGGCTCCGGAGAGGGGGATTCGTCGTCGTCGTCATCATCAACCATCCTCCATCACCAATTTCATGATGCTCATCACCGTGCGTGAGTAATTGCATCGTAAGCTTGCTGGACGGTGATGGGTTGGATGAGATTTATCATGTAATCGAGTTAGTTTTGTTAGGGTTTGATCCCTAGTATACATTATGTTCTGAGATTGATGTTGCTATGACTTTGCTATGCTTAATGCTTGTCACTAGGGCCCGAGTGCCATGATTTCAGATCTGAACCTATTATGTTTTCATGAATATATGTGTGTTCTAGATCCTATCTTGCAAGTCTATAGTCACCTACTATGTGTTATGATCCGGCAACCCCGAAGTGACAATAATCGGGACCACTCCCGGTGATGACCATAGTTTGAGGAGTTCATGTATTCACTATGTGCTAATGCTTTGTTCCGGTTCTCTATTAAAAGGAGGTCTTAATATCCCTTAGTTTCCAATAGGACCCCGCTGCCATGGGAGGGTAGGGCAAAAGATGTCATGCAAGTTCTTTTCCATAAGCACGTATGACTATATACGGAATACATGCCTACATTACATTGATGAACTGGAGCTAGTTCTGTGTCACCCTATGTTATGACTGTTACATGACGAACCACATCCGGCATAATTATCCATCGCTAATCCGGTGCCTACGAGTTTTCCATATACTGGTTTACACTTATTTACTTTTCCGTTGCTACTGTTACAATCACTACAAAAATACCAAAAACATTACTTTTGTTGTCTTTACTTTGTTACCGTTACCACCACTATCATATTACTTTGCTACTAAACACTTTGCTGCAGATACTAAGTTTCTAGGTGTGGTTGAATTGACAACTCAGCTGCTAATACTTGAGAATATTCTTTGGCTCCCCTTGTGTCGAATCAACAAATTTGGGTTGAATACTCTACCCTCGAAAACTGTTGCGATCCCCTATACTTGTGGGTTATCAAGACCTTTTTCTGGTGCAGTTGCCGGGGAGCATAGCTCTATTCTTTGAGTCACTTGGGATTTATATCTGCTGGACACTACGAAGAACTTGAAAGATGATCGAACTACTATTCTGCCCTCAACTACGAGGGGAGGTAAGGGATTGCCATCTAGCCTTGCACTAGATTCTCCTTATGTTATGAGTAAGTTTGTGACACCTAAACCTACTACTGCTATTGATTCTGATATGTTGCCTGTTATTGATGATGCCACTTCTGCTATGCATGATACTTATGATGAAACTACTTCTATGCTTGATACTACTGTGCCACTTGGTCAATATCTTGATGAGCAAATTGCTAGGTCTAGAGAAATAGAAATTATTGAACCTGAACACGATGATGTTAGTGATGATGAACCTATGCCTTCTATTCCCGAGGGTTATCTTTTTAATGCTGAATCTATCGAAGCTGTTCTTGCTTGCCAGGATAGTCTTGAACGTAAGAGGTTACTAGTTAAGTGGAGTAAAGAATCTTTTAGAGATAGGATAAGACCCGACCCTGCTTTTGCTACTTCACCTATCTGTGTTCCTGATCAGGATTATTATGATTTTTCTGTTGATCCAGATATAATTACTTTGGTTGAATCTGATCCTTTTTATGGCTATGAATCTGAAACTGTTGTTGTGGCACATCTTCATAAGTTAGATGATATAGCTGCCCTGTTTACTAATAATGAGAGATCGCGCTACCTTTATTTACTCAAAATATTTCCGTTCTCATTAAAGGGTGATGCTAAGAAATGGTTTAATTCTCTTGATCCTGGTTGTGTGCAAAGCCCCCAGGATATGATTTATTACTTCTCTGCTAAATATTTCCCTGCTCATAAGAAACAAGCTGCTTTGAGGGATATATATAATTTTGTGCAAATTGAAGAAGAAAGTCTCCGACAAGCTTGGGGGAGGCTTCTTAAGCTACTTAATGCTTTGCCTGATCATCCTCTTAAGAAACCTGAAATACTTGATATATTTTATAATGGACTAACCGATGCTTTCAGAGATTACCTGGATAGTTGTGTCGGTTCTCTTTTCAGGGAAAGAACACTGGATGACGCTAAAATTCTATTGAATAATATGTTGGCAAATGAAAATAATTGGGCACCTCCCGAGCCAGCTCCTGAGCCAATTACTGAGCATATTCCTAAACCCACTCCGAAGAAGAGAGGTGTTCTATTTCTCAGTCCCGAAGATATGCAAGAGGCAAAGAAATCTATGAAAGAAAAAGGTATTAAAGCTGAAGATGTTAAGAATTTACCTCCTATTGAAGAAATACATGGTCTTAATTTACCGCCTGTTGAAGAAGTATATGATCTCAATTACTTATTTACTAAAGAACCTCCCAATATCCCGACACAGATAGTAAAGGTAAATTCTCTCTATAGGTATTATAAAGCTGAAGTCCCTCCTACTAAAATTGCTAGTCAGTGCTTGGATGAGTTTGATGACTTTATGTTTAAGCAAGATGACTTTAATGCTTATTTTGGTAGACAATTAAAACAGAATACCTTTATGATTAAACGCTTGAGTGATTATATGGCTGATATTAGAGGTGAACTTAAACTTGTTAGCAAACATGCTTCTATGGTTACCACTCAAGTAGAACAAGTACTTAAAGCTCAAAAAGAAGTGGTTGATGAAATGAATAGTAAAAAAATGATTATGCTGTTAGAGTGGCTACTAGAACTGGTAGAATGACTCAGGAACCTTTGTATCCTGAAGGCCACCCTAAGAGAATCGAGCAAGATTCTCAGAGAAATAATATTGATATGCCTAGTTCTTCTAAGAGGAAGAAAAAGAAAAATGATAGGACTGTGCAAACTTCTAGTGAACCTATTGCTGAACCACCTGATAATCCAAATGATATCTCTATGTTTGATGCTGAAACACAATCAGGTGATGAACATGAACCTAGTGATAATGTTAATGATAATGTTCATGTTGATGCTCAACCTAGTAATGATAATGATGTAGAAGTTGAACCTGCTGTTGATCTTGATAACCCACAATCAAGGAATCAACGTTATGACAAAAGAGACTTCGTTGCTAGGAAACATGGTAAAGAAAGGGAACCATGGGTTCAAAAACCCCCTTTCCCCCGAAACCATCCAGGAAAAAGGATGATGAGGAATTTTAGCGCTTTGCTGAAATGATTAGACCCATCTTTTTGCGTATGCGATTAACTGATGTGCTCAAAACAAATCCTTATGCTAAGTACATGAAGGATATTATTACTAATAAAAGAAAGATACCTGAAGCTGAAATTTCCACCATGCTTGCTAATTACACTTTTAAGGGTGGAGTACCAAAGAAACTTGGTGTAACGCCCCGGATTCGATGCGCCAGGTGTCCGCCAGTTATTCGCCGTCGTTGCCATGTCATTTGCTTGCGTGTTGCACTTTGCCATGTCATCATATGCATTTCATATCGTGTCATCATGTGCATCTCATTTTGCATACATGTTCGTCTCATGCATCCGAGCATTTTCCCCGTTGTCCGTTTTGCAATCCGGCACTTCTATGTCATCCGGCGTTCCCTTTTTGCCTCTTCTCTTGTGCGAGTGTTAAACATTCTCGGAATGGCCCGAGGTTTGCCAAGCGGCCTTGGTATAGCACCGGTAGACCGCCTGTCAAGTTTCATGCCATTTGGAGGTCGTTTGATACTCCAACGGTTAACCGGGTAACCGTAAAGGCCTCTTTTGGTTGCAACCCAACACCCATTCTAAAGTGGTCCCAAACCCATCTAACTCCCCTCCATGCTCTCGGTCGTTCGATCACGATCGCGTGGCCGAAAACCGCTCCTCATTTGGACTCTCCTAGCTCCCTCTACCTATAAATATGTGGCCTCCCCCGAAATCCCGCAGTCTGAACCCTAAAAATTCCTCCCCGCGCCGCCGGACGCGTCCGTCCTCGGCCGGACATGTCCGCGCCGCCCGCCGCAGCGAATCCCAGGCCGCCACGTGTCCCTCTCCCGTCGTCGTCCGCGCCGCCGGCCCGCGGGGCCCGCGTCGGGCCCGCGGAGCCCGTCCGCCGCCGCCGCTGGCCCGTGCGCCCGCCTCCGCGCCGGTGCCCGCTCGCTGCCGCCGCGGGAGCCGCGCCGCCGCGCCTCGCCCCCGCGCCGGCCCGCTCCGCCGCCCGCTCGCCTCCGTGCCCCGCGGCCGCCGCCTCCGCCGCCCCGGAGCCGTCGCACCGCCCAGCCTCCCGCGCCGCGCTGTGGAGCTCCCCGCCGTCTCCTCGCCGGCACTGCGCCTCGCCGGCCGGAGCAGAGCCTCCCCGGCGCCCCGCGCCTCCTCGCGCCCGGATCCGGTCGGGGAGAGGCCCCGCCGCCGCGCCCCGTCGCCGGAGCGTCCTCCCCAACACCTCCGGCCGTCCTCCCCATCTTCTCCGGCGGAAATCCGGCGAGATCCGCCGCCGCCTCGTAATCCGTGCAGCAACTGGAGGTTGACCCCGAAATCCACTAAGTCCCAGATTTTTGCATAATCATGCCATGTTCATCGCATTGTATCTCTGCATCCGTAGCTCCGTTTCGTGCGTATAATATGTCAAATTGTTCGCCTCGACGAGTACTTCATTTCATTCCATTGCATCATTTTCATTTGAGCTCATCTTGATGCCCTAAATGCTGTTGGAAGAGTGCATGTTGATGTTAATCTGCTGAAACTGTTATAACTTGCTCATTTGTCATTTTTGCCATGATTGAGGTGTGCATCCTATAAGGTTGATGTCTACATGTGTTTTCATCTATGCCATGCCATCTTTCCAGGGGTGTATGTCATGTATTTTTGTGATCAATGTGGTGACTAGCACAAGCACGCAAACTAGGCTTCGTGATGTTGCTGATTTTAGTCCCTGTTCTGCTGTTATTTTGATGCCATGTAAACTTGATGCTACAGAGAGATCCATGCATATTTAGAGATACTTCAGTAAAGGTGTTTTGAACATGTGGTTATTGTCTATCCATTCATGCCCTTGTTTGCAATTATGGAGTAGCCTAGCATGTCATTTAAGTGCTCTACTTTTGCTTCAAAATGTTTCCTGGCAGATTGTTTACATGTTATTCAATATGGCCAAGCTTGCTATAGTTGATCCTTGCATGCTATGGACTTGTTCT